>NC_056731.1:1951332502-1951465002 GCF_019279795.1 Protopterus annectens
GTTAGAGCATCCCGGAATGTGCGTTGCCATCAGAAAGCGAACAGTGATCGTCCATTCCCACACTCTCGTAGCCTCGCAACAAAGGGGTAAGCTCTGGTTCCCCCCAGTTTGTTGATATACCAGATCACTGAAATGTTGACTGACTGAATAGCAAACTTTCCCAGAGGAAGACCGACATGAAGGGCCTGCAACGCTAGAAGGACCGCCCTTCATCTCTAGTACATTTATGTGCAAGCTGGTCTCTGTGGGGGACCACAGGCCTTGGACTGCCCTGCCCGAACAATGCCCCCCACACAGGTTATGAGGCATCCGTGGTCACTGTGGCTTGGGCCAGGGTTGGAACAAAAGGTCGTCCCTCCAAAATGTCTGGAGAGCACATCCAGCATATAAGGGACGATCGACGGACTCAACTGAGTTGGATTGGATATGTCAATGGCAGTTCCAACATGGACCACTGTACAGCTAGAATCCACTGTAAAATTCTCATGTGTAACCAGGCACACGGGAGAAGAGTTACGGTCGCCACCATTGAGCCAAGGCCCTCAACACCAATTCCGCCATTGGGAGAGGATAGTGGTAGATCAGGGAGACGTGCATCCTCAGGTTTTGAACTCTCTCAGAGGTCAGGAAGATTTTGCACTGATGACCATCTATCCTGGCACCAATGTAGTCCATCACCTGTACAGGATCTAGGAGAGACTTGGATGCGTTGATTGTGATCCCCATACACAGGGCAAGAGTCAGGAAATAATCCCTGGTTTGGGAGAGTGGACGCCTGGTGGGAGCAGTGATGAGCCCATCATCCAGGTACGAACAGACCTGAAACCCCTGAAGCCTCAGGTGAGCCGCTACCACCATCACTTTCGTTAACACCCTGGGGGTTATGATGAGACCAAAAGTTAAGTCTCAAAACTGGTAATGATAGACTCCTAGCCGGAAGCGGAGTAACCTCCTGGAGCTTCTGTGCATTTTTGTGTGTTAGTAAGCATCCTGGAGACGTAACAAGCACATCCAGTAGCTCTCTTGCAGGTACAGCATGATGGACCATTATGTGACCATCTGGAACTTTTCCTTGGCAACTGACAGGTTTAGGGTAGAGAGGTCCAGAATGGGCTGCCTCAAGTCCCCTGTTTTCTTTGGCACCAAAAAGAAACTTGAGTAGAAGCCCGATCCTGACTGATCTGGGGGGGGGGGCAGTTTTGACGGCTCATTTTTCTAACTGCTTGGAAATTTCCTGTGTTGCTGCCTCCCTTTGCGCGGGTTGTACATCTGGGAGGTGTCTGGGAGATATGGGGTAACCCCCCAAAGGGGCTAGATTATCCTCTGTATATGATCTGAAGCACCCAGCGGTCCATTGTTATGGACTACCATGCCGCTAGGTGCAAGGACAATCATCCCCAGACTGCCTCCAAAGTACAGCAGTCAGGCAACCCCCTTAGGGGGGGTGCTGCCCGGGTCTGTCAGAGAAAGGCGAGACCCACAGTTCCATTCTGTCCCCCTCTACCTCTGGGAGAATAAGAGCCCAGAGTGTCCCGGGAATACTGTAACTTCTGGAACCACATTTTCCTTTGCCCCCTCTGGTTCCGGGAAAAGGACTTTTGAGGGTTAGAGAAGCGGATCCCAATGGCAGACTGTGCTTTCCTGTCCTCACTCTGGACTAATGTCTTACCTAAGAGTGTACAGCCATCATGAGGGGCACTGGCAAAGAATGCCTTGAAAGGTTCTAAAAACTGACAACCTGAGCCAGGCATAGCACCTCATGGACATGCTGGACAGAGTCACCCTAGCCGCTCCTTCCGTAGCATGTGAAAGCAGTCGCATGTACGTGTTGGATACTGCTTTTAACGTGGCCATCCTCGTGGAGAACGAAGCCCTGTCCTCCTGCAACATGGACTTGGGGGAAGACTCCTACAGCTCCTTTACCAGGTCGCATTTGAGTCTGGTGACATGGGCCAGGTAGTTAAGCGCCCTAATCGAAAAGGTAGCTGAAACGTAAACCTGCTTCCCTAGGTGGTCCATCATCCGCGACTGTCAGGAGGATGGACCGAAAGACTCTCCTGAGCCAGTTCCTTCTTAGTGGCTGCTGCTACCACCATGGTGTCTATGGGGGAGCCCTTGTTCCAAGCTGGTCTGTCTATGGGGGGGGGGGGGTTAAGATCTTATTCGGTCTTTTTGGAATCGGTTCCATGATGTCCGGTTCCTTCCATACCCGTGAAGTGACCAAACCCACCAAAGGATCCACGGGAAGGGACACCCAGGATGTAGATGGGTCCGTGTCGAAAGCCTCCAGGAACACAGACTCGTCAGAAGAGGGGTTTGGGGCAGACCAACCTCCCTGTTGGTGCAGGACTTCTATGTCTCTTAAGGAGACATCCTCGGAGGTGATCTAGGGGAACCTTCTCCATCATCCAAATCAGTGTCCTCGGTGAGGGACTCGGGGGAGTCCAAGTGCCTCCTCTTGTACATTTGCTTGCGAGGTCCTTCTCCTGTGGGAGCTCGCAAGCCACTTGTTCCTCGGGGAGAACCGTCTGGAGGTCTTACAGCATGGGCTGTCCCTCTGATGAAACAATGGGAACCGTAGACAGAGCAGAGAGTGTATGGGTGGAGTCCAAAGGGGCGGTCAGGGGGGTCTCGATCCAGCAGAGAGAAAACTTTCAACCACGTTGAATGCTGAAAGAGAGCAAAACCTCCTGAGAAACAAATAAGGAGGCCATTCTCCTCGGGTCAAAGAGTATCGGAGCCAAGCCCGAGGTGGACAAAGATCCGAAGGAAGGAACCTGGCCCGACAAAGGTCGGAGTCAAAGAAAAGTGTTCCACTCCCTCGGATCAGACACCCAAGCTCCGGCTTTTTACAACTATACCGCATGATATAGGACTCATATGGCTTGAAGAACAGTTATTTGAAACACATTTGTACGAACAAGAAAGAATTAACACATTTGTTAATTTGATGGAAATAGTTTTGTATAATAACTTTTTTTACTATGAAGGTAGTTACTACCAGCAAATTAATGGAGTAGCAATGGGGGCACCTTGTGCCCCAATGTATGCCAATCTTTTTATGAGTTACTGGGTGAACAATTACATATTTAAAACAGAGTATTACCAACATATTAAAATGTACACTAGATACCTGGATGATATTTTCATCATCTGGGATCATGATGAGAGTGCTTTAAATTTGTTCCTTGAATACATCAACATGACAGTTAGGTTTTTGAAGTTCACTTACCAGGTTAGTCAAAACAACATAACCTATTTGGATGTAAAGTTAACTTACAATAAAGAAACAAATAGTTTAAAATCAAACATTTATAGAAAGTCAACATTCTCGAATTCATACTTACATTTTAATAGCTGGCACCCTGACCATCAGAAAAAAAAGCCATTGTAAAAGGGCAGATGGTCAGGGCGGCCAGGATGGTGAGTGATGAACAGGATTTTATTGATGAATTGCAATATGTTACAATTATTTTCCAATAGGGGTTACCCTGAACAACTTTGTCAAAACATTCTTAAAGAGGTTAAGGAAAAAAGGAATAACGGAACATACAAAGCAATACTTAAATGTAGATTTTCAAAGCAAAGATGTACAACAAGTGACCCCAATGCTGAAATTAGGCACAGTAGTATTCCCTTATATATAACAACTTTCAATGACACTTTTGAAATTATTGAATCCATCATTAAAAGAAATTGGAATATTTTGGTAAGGGATAACACTTGGGGTCAATTGTTTCAAGGACAAATTAAATTTGTATACAGAAAAAGCCTGTCATTTAAGGACATGTTTGAATATAATAACAACATAGATAGATGTAATACTAGGACAAAAGGTAATTTTAAATGCGGTAGGTGCTCTGTATGTAGATACATTTATTGTACTGGCACCAACATGGTTGGAAACGGTTGCAGGATTAACTTGAACGGACACTTCAACTGTTATACATCGAATGTGGTTTACCTTGCTTTATGTCAAAATTGTAGGGCATTCTATGTCGGGAAAACTAGCAGGCATTTTAGGGATAGAATAAAAGAACATTTGTTAGATATTCAACATTTAAAAACAACTAATGCCTTGGCCAGACATATTAGTAATGCCGGACATAAATTTAAATTTTGTGTTATTAATCAAATAATATATGATCAGCAGGGTAGGGTTACACAATATGACCTGGATTTGAAAGAACTGAAATGGCAGATTCTTTTGGACTCATACAATACACCTGGTTTAAATGAATATCATATCATTACACCAGTATTAAAAATAAATAGGTTAAAGGGGACATAGAAATAGAATTAGGTTGCACACATTTTACAGTGTTTACAGTTTCATTAATACACTGTATATAATAAATTGTTATAGTTCTTGTATACAAAATAATTTTCAAATTGATATAACTATATATGTATTTTACACATTATTTCAATAGATTTCATGATGTATTATATGGTAAATGTATATATCGTATCACATGTAGAAGTAATTATTTATTTATGTATTAAGGGTTAGTATAAATACATTTATGTATTTACTATACAGCATTTTAAATATATTTCATCATTTCAGAGTTCTCAGTTGCATTAAATTAAATTTAACACTTATATAATAAGTAAGAAACTAATAGTATAATATATTTTACAATTTATTTAAACACATTGTAGGGTTAATATTAGATATTTTTTTGGAGCAGTTTTTAGCGTTTTTTAGCAATGTGATTAACTAATTAAATATGTTATTTATGAGTTAGCTGACACCAATTAAGTAATTAACTGGGTGGGGTTCATGTATTTAAGAAAGATTTACAGGCTGTGCTTTGTATTCTGATGAAGTTCGTTGGCACGAACGAAACCTAGGTAAATAACAAACCACGTTTTGGTTCAATAAAGGAGTTGTTTTTATGCTGGCGGTGTGCTTTTTGTGAAGAATCTTCACACTTTTGGAATATTGGCAGCAGTGTTTCGTTTCCGAAGTTTGCTGGTTTATTCTCCTTATTGGCTTGCTACCAGTATCTCGCTTCACTTGTTTTACATCCAGACATCCTTCTCCAATAACGGGAGAATGGACTGAAGGGTGACCATTCGGAATTTGGATTTTTTTACAAAGCGATTCAATGATTTGAGGTCCAAAATGGGCCTTAAGTCCCCTGTCTTTTTTTGGCACCAAAAATAGTCTTGAGTAAGTTCCTGATCCGATCTGGTCGGCGGGGACAGGCTGGATGACTCCTTCTCTTAGCAGCTTTGAGACCTCGACCGCTGCTTGATCCCGCTGACTGGGTGGCACATCCGGGATCTTCCTGACAGGAAGAGGGGGCTTTACGAAAGGGATGAGATCGCCTCCGGTTATGGTTCGGAGCACCCACTGATCCTTGGTGATAGATTCCCAAGCCTGTGGGTGTTCCGCAAAGCGACCCCCGACTGGCTCCAGAGATGCGCAGTCGGGCTACGTCTCAGGGACGGTGAGCGTAGGATGGACCACGAAAGGAATCGCGGTCTCCAGAGTTACGGGGGACTCTGCCGCCTCTGGGGCGGCGTCTTCCTGAATCCCCCCCCCTGCCTCTAGAGGGGGGATCACTCAGTGGAGTAGGGAAAGACCTTTGAGATTTTTTGAACCACATTTTCCCTCCTCTCTGGGCCTTGGGGTAAGGTCTAGAGGGAGTGGAGAAACGGGCCCCCACAGCAGTCAAGGTCTTGCCCTCCTGCTCGCATCGAGTCAGTGTGTCCTTCACCATGGGTCCAAACAGGGAGGACCCATCAAAGGGGGAAGTCGGTGAAGGAAGACTTAAAGGCCTCCGCAAATGGACACAAGCGTAACCAGGCGTGTCTTCTAAGAGCCACGGCTGTTCCCGCTGCTCTACTCGCCCCTTCGGCCGCATATGAGATGAGCCTCATGGACGAGTTGACTATCGAAGATAGGGTAGTCATCTGGGCGCCAACAGTTTGGGCTAACGCCTCAGGAAGATTACCCGTAAGAGACTCACCTAACTCTTTGAGGAGGTCCCTTTGGAGCCTGGTAAAGTGACAAAGATAATTCAGCGACCGCAGGGTAAAGGCCGCTGAAGAAAGGGTACGCTTCCCGTACCTATCCATGCTCCTGGAATCCTTATTAGGAGGGTGAATAGACGTTGAAGCCTCTGCCACGTCCTGCTGAGTGGCAGATGCCACCACCATCGCTTCTACTGCAACTCCTTTGGTCAAAAATTCCTTTTGAGGAGGGGCTGAGAGGAACTTGTTAGGCCTGGCGGGCACCGGTTCCACAGTCAGGGTGTTCCCACACCCTTCGAGAAACTAAATCTAGCAATTCATCGAAGGGTGGAGACACCCAGGAGGCAGAGGGCTGGGCCCCAAAAGCCTTGAGGAAGAATGACTCCTCTGCGGAAGGGGTTTTGGACTGCCAATCGCCTCTCTGTCTCAGGATCTCGAGGATATCTGAGAATGAGAAATCATCCAAGGACGATTTTGAGGACCCCTCCGCATCATCAAGGTCAGTATCTGATGTGATAGACTCATCCTGGGAGTCAATGTGCTTCCTCTTGCACAATTTTTTCCTTGGAGGTTCATCTGAAGCAGATTCAGAAGGACCTCCCGGGAGAAGGGAACCCCCCAAGGGGGTATCCTCAGGCCTTGGGGCCCCGCTGTCGTGGGAATGAAGCATACCAGAAGCACCAGTTCCCAAGTCTAGGGACGGTGAGGTAGAGAGTTGCTGAGCCGGCAAGGACATGGCCAGCGCACTCCTCATGGCCTCAAAAGCAGGACCTCCAGACTCTACGGAGGACACCGGCTGAGAGACCACGACGGTACCGGGAATTCCTGCGGCCGACGCTCCGAGGGGGAGACTAGGCACCGAAGCTACCAGTTCCAAAGTGTTCCCCTCGGCCCCGACCGAGGAAGTCCCAGTACCGAACCCTGACGCCGAGGACAGAGTAGGAATGATGGTCGGAACCGAGAGGCTCCGAGGGAGTCTCTGTTCCGACTGGACGACTCTGCTCCGCTCCACCATCACCGACTCCAACGGTTCCGAGGAGGTTGGAGGAGGAATCGGATGTGTCTAAGTGGGGACCGGCTCTGGAGCCAAGTGGGCTGGAGCAGAGACCATTTTTGCAAAAACCGGGGACTGGAAACGCCTCTGGATAACTCTGTCCAAATCTGAGTTGGACAACCTGGAGGATTTAGAGGAAATAGATGGGGGACGAGACTACTTCTCTCTCGGCTCCAATAGACCAGGGGACCGGCTCCGAAACTGCTCCAACACTATCGGCACCGGATCCGGAACCGTATGTATAAGTATCGGCACCGAAGGAGACTTCGGGGCAGAAGGGGGAGAGTCTGAGCTGCACACCTCCAACGGCTCCGAGACCAAAGGAGCCGAAGCAGATGATTTGCCTCTCGATCTCCTAACCTGCGGCTCAGACACCAATGGAGCCGAGGAAAGAGGTATCGAGGCAGACCCTTCCACCCGAGGCTCCGAAGCCATTGGAGCTGAGGAAGAAGAGGTCGACCTATGCTTCTTGGAAGTCGGTTCCGACGGACTGGTCGGAGCAGACTACCTTTTCTTTTTAGAAGCTGGAGAGGAAGGAGAAGCCAAAGCTTCCTCAAAGGAGGGCTTAATAAGGCCCTTAACTATCAACTTATTTTTACGTTCTTGAAGGACCCTAGAGGAAAAAGCATGACAAACACTACATGTTTCCTGTAAATGTTTCGGTCCTAAACAATATACACAAACAGCATGACTATCGGTAATGGACATTTTGTAGTTGCACTTAGTGCACTTTTTAAAACCAGACTTCTGCTCTTTCGACATCCTGTCACACCACTGTTTTACCACAATGAAAAAACAACCTTAACTAGGGCACGAGCCCTTTTACTCAAACGGGACTGGCCCGAGATACAGCACACAAAAAACGGGCAGAAGCCCTCTAACTTAAACGGGCTTAACCCGATAAAGAGAATGTACAGTAAGACAATTTCAGCACACACAAATAAGGGCAAGGGCCCTCTAACTTAAACGGGCCTTGCCCGGTGAATAGAAAAAAATACCAATCACACCAAAAAAGTTTACACACACACGTAAAGCTGTTAAAACAACTGTTTATTAAATTTATGAAGAAACCCCTAGGTCAAAAGACCAAAAAGTAACCAAAAAACTACTTGGCTCCAGCCAAGTCGAGACACCGTCTAGCTTGAAAAGCGGCAAACGAGATCTGGGGAAGCAGGCGTGGTGCATTCTGGGATAAGGGGTAGCCCAGCCAATTAGAGACTTCGTTCTACTATATAGTGGCCAAGTCGGAGCCGAGGGATCGGCTCCGAACCCATCAGTTATGAATGTAAATGAGATAGGATCCCATTACATCAAGCTTTTTAGCCATACTGCCTCAGTAGAAAGACTGCTTTAGAAAAAAAGAAAGTTTCTTTCTAACTGGCGCACACAAACCCACTCACCACACTCGTACACAGAAAACACTGGGGGGGGGCACAATCTACACAACAATATAAACTATTCCAACTATACTAAAATTCTGCAACTCGACACACCAGGCAAGGGGAGGAGAAAGGGGAACTATACAAAATAACACATTTTTGAAGAAAAAAAAAAGACTCAAAGATTTTACCCGCTTTACTAAGTTGGATCTCAAGAGATTACGATGCATACGCTTTTCGCAGCAAACGAGATCTGGGGACGGAAGGCAATGGAGGTGTATTATGGGTATGAGGAGGAGTTTGGAGCTGATGCTAGTAAAAGTTGCCAGCTCAGATCCGATACGTATCTGTAACCCACAGGCTGGAGACCAAATGAAGTAAACTACTTCAGATCACTTACTGCAGTCTTCAGAGCTGTAAACTAGGCAAATGACCTTCATGTTGCCACATCAGCATTTGGAGACCCATTTTTCAGTTGATCTTTGCACTGCTTTGGATACCATGCAGGTAGAACTCACTGAGCTTCAGAACAGTGACTTAAGCAAGAGCCTTCACAAAAAAGTATTGTGAATTTCTACAAATCTCCAGTAATTGTTTCTGCAGAAATACATCAAAGTATAGAAAATGCTATGTCGTTGAGATTTATTGCAATTTTCACACACTCAAATCTGGCTGATGCCCTTCATGTTGCCATTTCAGCATTTGCAGACCCATTTCCACTTGATCCCTCCACTACGCCAGATACTCTCCAGTTACAAGTCATTGAGCTTCAGAAGTGTAATTTAAGAGAAACTTCACAGACAGTCTCCTGAATTTATCCAAACCTCCTTGTTTCTGCAGGAATATATCCAAGTATTGCAAATGCTATGCAACAGCATAGTGTTGTACAAATATTGTTTACTGCACTTTTGGCAGCATGTAATGTTGTGAGCAGCACTTGCCCAGAAAGAAGAATGTGAGAAGCAAATTAACATCAGTAATGGCAGGTGTTCATCTCGTACTTCTCACTGGTCTACATCAGATCAGAGAAACCGCATTACAGTGAATGCCGTTTCGCTGACAGAGTCAGAAATTCCATTACACCGAAACCCCAGGTCCCCGATTTATTTCCCATGGTGGGGGGGGGGGACTGCATAACTGGAGGGCTTCACCCCCCAATGTGGGGGGGGGGGTTGTGCTGCACCACATCCACCCTAACTAAATATACCAACTCAGATCGCACTACATTGGGGTAAAGGGCAATGTCACGGCTCAGGCCAAGCGATTTTTTTTCCCTCAGAAAAAAAAAAAACGCTGACCTCCGCTTTAGCTATTGTGGGATTTCAGTCTGAGTCGGCAAAAAGTACAGTTGTGTACACTTACCATAATTGCAGATATTGAGTGTATTTCACTGTTGCAGTCATTACATTTGGATAATCTGCTAGCAGGTTGCCCTCAGTCTTGGGTCCTGTGTCGGTTGCTGTCCCTTTTTCCATGACGTCAGGTCATCAGGAGTATAAAACATGCAGCAGACACCATCACATCAGTTTTTCTTACCCCAGATGTCAGGTGCCACCCAAATGGGGAGCCAAATATTTAAGTAATAAAAAAACAGAAAAATATACATCTCCAAACTAAAGCTAATGCACCAAAAAGGCTTTTAAGCATAGTAAAGGAAAGTATAAGTATAGAAAGAGAAAAAACATGGGGTTGGAGGGAGAATAACCAGGACTTCAACAGTGAAAACACTCCAACATCTACATTTATGGTAAATGTAGACAACTGTACTATGTTCTTTGTGTTTCACTGTTACAGTCATTACCATTTGGGTAGATTCCCAAAGCTATGGTTGGGAGGATGGAATTATATAGCATTAGGACCAGCTATAAGGCCCTGCAGGACAGCAGTGGCAAAGCCAGCTCTGGATTTAGAGAAGATAGGTATATGGTAATTTTTGATGAATGTATGAACTGAGCTCCAGGTAAGCAGCTTCTAGAATGTCTCTGGTAGGAACACCTCTGAGAAAGGCTGTAGAAGTAGATGCAGCCCTGGTGGAATGAGATCGGATCCCCTGGGGGATAGTTTTACCATGGTGCATATAGCAGAAACAAATACAATGGCTTATCCATCTGGAAATAGTCTGCTTTGAAATGGCCTTTCCCTCTGCCCCTGCAGCAAATGCCACCAGTAGTTGATCAGATTTTCTTAGAGATTTTGTCCTAAGTAAAATCTAAGCTGTGTACATCCAATGAATGCAGACTCCGCTCCCCCTTGTTCTGTGGATTGGGAAAGAAATTTGGCAAATGAATGGTTTGATTAAGAGCCACACTGGATACCACCTTAGGCATGAAGGATAGATTGGTCCAGAGACACCCTGTCCGCATTAAAAATAATGAAAGGCTCCACCGCCTTAAGAGCCTGTAATTCGGAAATCCTTCTAACTGAAGTGACTGCTAAAAGGAAAACTGTTTTCCCAAGAGAGAAATTTTAAGTCTGCAGTAGCAGCTGGCTTTAAAGGAGGAAGAGTAAGTTTTTCCAAAACAAAGTTGAGGCTCTCCTGGGTGGTCGTAAGTTTTTGGCCCCTCTGAGATACTTCTTTAGCAGAGAATGAGAGAACAGGGGAGGCTCCATGTTGTAATGGAGCTGAAATAGCTGAGGTATGGATTTTTAAGGAAGAAAAGGACAGGCCCTTGTGAAGCATCTCAGTTAAGTATTGTAAAATCTGAGGAATATTGGGTACTGCTGTGCTTATCCCTTGAGATGGATTCCAGGCACAACATCTTTTCCATTTGTCAGCATAAGATTTTCTAGTAGTAGGCCTTCTGTGATGGATGTCATTTTGGAGGCAAGGTTTGCTGAGGGATGCCAAGGGTGAATTTAGATGATTAGCCACGCTGCAAGATTCAAAGTTTGGAACGGAGTGTGCAGAATTTGGTTGTTCTGCTGAGACAGGTACCACGGTGGAAAGTATTAACTAATCTGCACAAGTAACTGATTTGTCTGCAGTTAAAAGCATTCTGTATCTTTACAAATCTTTGCTTTCTCTAGTGCTACTGTCTGTAGGCTATTGTCCCCACCCTTCCATTGTTTTTAACAATTAATACATAGCACTTTTATTTTCTGCTTTTTAGTCAGAGTATATTTTATTGCTCCCTCCAAGTTGGTGTCTTGCTCTTATACTTGGTGGCTTTGCAGTTGCCCGCCACTACTGGAAATCTGATCTGCGACACTCCTCCCAGTCTAGTGTCATTAGCTCATTGCCTTAATATTGCTACAACTCAAGTGCTCTAGGTTACACTGCATCTGAAGTGTGTGTGTGTTTTAGCTGCTTTTCTGTATATATACACTTCTCACTTTCTTTAACTAAATAAGCTCTGCAAAGTTGTTTTATTGCATTCCTGCCTGTATTTGAGTTTTTTGCACTTTTAAAGTTTGTTTTTGCTTAGTTTAACTGGTAGGCTACACACTCAAGTGCGCTAGCCGAATTAAAGCATTTACTGTGTTTCTGTACCTAATTTCTGCTACTCTGTAAAAAATTATCCTAGTTTCCCATCTTTCCTGACCTAGAGTAGTCCAAATACAGGTTTTGCTGTATTCTGGACTTTTGGAAAGCTCCTGTGTTGCCCATTTCCTTTTTTTGGATAAAGGGAGGTGTCTTTGTTCACCAGTGGCAGTGGGGAGCTTGGAGCACCTATCTATCCCTGGAGGAGTGTTCCCAGCACAAGAATCTGGTAGTCTATTGGCTGTTTTTGGCCAATTTTTAGCTCTTTCAAAGTCCCCCTGTATAAAAACCCACTTTGGCTCGGTTTTTGCGCTTGTTACTACTCAGCCAAGCTCCTTGTGGTCCTGCAGAGTAGTGCTAGCAGCAGAGAAGCTAAAAGAGCTACTGCTAACCTGATCAAAGTGTTTGTTCTCCTGCTACTACCTGGGCGACTGTCCGATCTAGCTAAACTGCAAGTATTTCTGCTTCTTGAACTGTTTAAAGTTGTTTTTGCACCTGCACTTTTAAAGTTTGCCCTGTTTGTTGCTTTTACCTGTTGAGGCTACACACTCAAGTGCACTAGCCTGTGTTACATATTTATTGCATTTTCCTGCTGTTTGTTGCAAAAAAAAAAAAAATCCTGGTTTCCCCGTCTTTCCTGACCTAGAGTAGTCCAAATACAGGCTTTGCTGTATTCTGGACTTTTGTAAAGTTCCTGTGTTGCCCATTTCCTTTCCTGGATAAAGGAAGGCTTCTTTGTTCACCAGTGGCAGTGGGGAGCTTGGAGCAGCCTATCTATCCCTGGAGGAGTGTTCCCAGCACAAGAATCTGGCAGTCTTATTGGCTGTTTTGGGCCAATTTCTAGCTCTTTCACGTCCCCCTGTATAAAACCCGCTTTAGCGCGGCTTTGCGCAATTTTGCAAATAGCGCAGCATCGGGCAGCGCCGCTTAATTGGGTTTAAACCATTCTCGGCTCCAGAAAGTCTGCTCTTCACTTTATCCCTTAGAACTGATCTAGTTCTCATAATAAACACCATATTCCCACTCTAAAGCCTGGCACTTGCTCACTAAAGCAATTATATAAGTCAGCACTAAAACATTAAAAGCACTATACCCTCACAAACTCCCCTTGAGTACTTTGTTCCCCATTGGCCCTTTTTTTTCAATTATAAAGGAATTCCCAATACTATTCTAGCATGTCCAAAGGTCAGTTGTCAATCTCCTCTCCGGTCCAGCTGGTGAATCTGGGAATCTTGAGGCAATGTTACAACTGCCTCATGTACACAGACAACCCTCTCCTCCTCCCAACAAATTCCAACACATCAGAGATGCAACCATATAGCCAAACTGGACGCTAAGCTCTCTCAACTCAGTACTGGCGTAACCAGTCAGGAGGAGAAGGAAACCACAATCACTACAATTCCAGTCTCACATAGACCTACCACGACAGCAAACCAAACACAAACACACAAAAACATACTCTGAGGCTCTAAATAAAAATCTGCCTAAGCAGCAGAGACCTCCAAAGCAGACACCCAAGCAACTGCTACCCCAAAACAAAACACGTTCAACACATAGCTCACAAAGCCAGTGTGCCGAACAGTCACAGCCCTTAAGGCTAAACAACACACCTGATACACTTGTAATAGGTGACTATCGTCAGGCACACTGACGTCCCGCTCACCAAGCTGAACAAGGAGAAGGTCACGGTGAGCTGCCTGTCAGGCGCTAGGATCCGCCACTTAACACAAGCACTCAGGTCACTCCAAGGCAAGTACAAATATGACTCAGTCATTGTCCATGCTGGTGTGAATGACCTGAGACGTACCTCCCTGGACTACATGGAGAGACATAGAGGAGCTCTCTGAGCATGTAAGCCCAGGCCAGTATGACCCTGACCTTGAGTAGCATCTTACCCTCACCAAGAATGATGCCACAATATGAAGACAAGACGATCAATTTCAACAATTTGCTTAAGTATTGGTGTCATTCAAAGGGGATCCAATGCCAGTGTGCCTGGGATGACATGCTCGACAAGCCACAATGCTTCGCTAGGGATGGCTTGCACCTGTCACCCCTGGGCTTTCGGATATTGACAAAGGCTCTTGCCACCCCCATAGTGCCTTTTTTAGGCAAGGCTCAAAAGACAAACCCACCTCCATAGGTATCACAAGGGATAAGAAACTAAGAGTAATGCTACTAGCCAGAAGTCTAAACCTCAAGATGCACGCACTGGAAACTCTCCTTAGCATGGAGAACATTGATATCTGTGCAGTAACAGAAACCTGGTTCAAGGCTCCCAAGAGCACCCCAGCACTACCAGGTTATACCTCATACCATGTTTTTCAGCCCCAAAATTTGGACCGAACCACAAAAGGAGGGGGGGTATCAATATTCTTCAAAGATACCCACACCTCCAGGTTGGTGGCACAGCACGAAGCATCAGAGACTATCCATGTGCAACTAACAGTGGGTAAAACTGCCTTCCAGTTTATAGCCTACTACAGACCACCCTCCCAAACCCAGGAACCCCACTCGGCCTTCCTGAGAACACTGGAAAATATGAAGGTCTCTCCAAACACCACTATATTGGGCAACTTCAACTACCCTAACAGACTGGGAGCATTACTCTAGCTCCAACACCCTAGCCCAAAGGTTCCTAGAATTTATAAACTCAAATGCTATGGAAAAACTTGTTGCCACTCCCACAAGAGGGGAAAACATACTGGACCTGATCATCACCAACATGGGGACTCTATGCTCCAGACCAGAAGTGTATCCCTCACTGGCAAGATCAGACCATAAACTAATATCACTGGATATTCACATCCCGACCCCAGCCCCTGCCCAGAAAACCACAGTAAAAAACTTCTCTAAAGCAAATTTCACACTCCTCAAAACCGAGGTAGAATCCTTCAAAGCCCCTGGGGCCTATGGAAAATACAGCCCAGACCACAGAATCCTTTATAAACTCATTCTATGAACACCTTCAGGAATGCATGGACCATGCAATCCCAAATAAAACCAAGACCCAATCCTCCAAAGTTAGGCGTCCTGTCTGGTGGACCCCAGCCATAAACAAACTATACAACAGAAGGAGGAAGCTACTACATGATGGAGCAAAATCCCAAAAAGGAAAGCCATCTCTGATAAGTATTAGCAAAAAAACTACGGGCACTCATAAAATCGTCTAAGGCCAGCTTAGAGAGAAAAATTGCACAGGACACTAAGGATAATCACAAGGCTTTCTTTAGTTATGTTAGGAACCTGGGTGGGAATTCCCAGATATGCTCAGAATTAGTCCAAAATGACAAAAAATACACCGAACCCACAGACATTGCCAACATCCTAGCTGACAGGTTGAGCGCAAACTTCTCCCCCTCCCCTTCCCCACCAAAAGGGAAAATATTTATCCCAGCAGACTGCTGCCCCCCTGACATCTCAGATGCTCAGGTAAGAGCCGCCCTCTCCAAAGCAAAAAACACAGCATCAATGGGATCAGACGGTGTCCCGGGCTGCATCCTACATGAACTCCAAGAAGAACTAAACCCAAACATAAAACTACTGTTCAATCTCAGCCTTACTACAGGATATGTACCCGAAGAGTGGTGTACAGCAACAGTGGTCCCTCTCCATAAAGGTGGTGCCTCAACGGATCCTTGAAACTATCGCCCCATAAGCTCGACTAGCTTGGTCTGCAAAGCTATGGAAAGGATCATCATGGACCTCATAAATAAAGATACTGGGGACCTACAGACACTGGATCCTACCCAGTTCGGCTTTAAGGGCAGATCCTGCCTCTTAAACCTGGTCGATTTCTTTGAAACAGTCACCAAGGCCATTGACGAGAGGAAGGTGGTCCACACAGCCTATCTGGACCTTGTAAAAGCCTTTGATACAATACCCCACTCGGGCATTATAGATAAGCTCACCAGCTTAAACATAAACCCCCATGTCACTAGATGGGTTGCAAACTGGCTCAAGGACAGAACCCACATGGTTAGAATTGCTGGAGCCATGTCAGACTCCAAACCAGTTACAAGTGGCGTCCCACAAGGCTCAGTCCTGGGACCTCTCTTGTTCGGTATATATTTCTCAGAGGTACAGGCTAACACGGAAGGACTGTGGCTGACCAAGTTCGCAGATGACTGCAAACTGGGCACCATAATAGACTCCAGCAAACACAAGCATCCTACAAAAGGGCCTTGTAGAAACAGACAACTGGTGCCAGAGCCATGGCCTCAAGCTAAATGCCAAAAAGTGTATTGTCATCCCCTTTGGCAAAAACAAAGTGCCCACAAATTACCACATAGGTGGTAATCCATTAAGTACGGAAGTAGTAGTTAGGGACCTGGGGACCCAAGTTGATAGCAATCTCTCGTTTGACAACCACGTGGCCAAAGTGGTTAGAAAAACATTTTATATAGCCCACCTAATCATGAAGGGATTCACATCTAGATCAGGGGAGGTCATAGTGCCTCTTTACTTATCCCTCATCAGGCACATAATTGAGTACAATGTCCCTTTTGGGATGTACCTTACCAGACACCTGCAGCAACTGGAAAGACCCCAAAAGTACCTCACCAAGTGGATCAAAGGGCTCAAACAGATGCCATATGCTGCCCGGTTAAAGAAACTCCAGCTCTACTCAGTGGCATACCGCCTGCTCAGAGGCGATCTGTGCCTGATGTATAAAGCCATGTCCAACCCGGAATTAATGGACATGCTGCACCTCAGAAAATCCAAATCCCATCGAGCTACGCGCTCGAGAGACTTGAACCTCAGCACCGAAATAAATAGGACATGCTGGACGGACAGATTCATAACCCAGAAGCTCCCTTCACTCTGGAATAAAATCCCAGTCCAGGTTAGGCAGAGTCCCTCATTGACTCTCAAGAGGAATCTTGATGAGTGGATGGGTGATAGTAGCTTTACCCCGGGTATCACTTCTGTGTCACTGTTAGACAGAGGCACAGTATACTAACCACAAAAAAGGGCATAGCAAAATTCATTTAAAATGGGTAGCGAAAGCCAAATACACTCTGGCTAGGCTTATAAATGCCCTAGGGCAGATAGCCTAGTATGAACCTATGAGGTGTGACATTGCGCAGGAGTGGGTACCAGTGTTGGCGAGGCCAGTCTGGAGCAATCAAAATAATTTTTGGTTTGTCCTGTTTGACTTTTAGTATAACTTTGGAGAGCAGAGGCAGAGGGGGAAAGACAGACTGATAGAGCATCCACTTTCCAGGCTTTTTTGTAATGAATTCTTGTGCAGAATTTGTCCAACTGATAGTTCTGGGGTGAGGCAAAAAGTTCTATGTCTGGACTCCCCCCCCCCCCCATTTGTGTGCCAACATGTTTAAAGTCCGTGGTTCCAGTTTCCATTCGTGTGGGTCCATGAGATTTCTGCTTAGCTCGTCTGCCAGAGTATTAGGCATTTCTGGCAGGAATGGAGATTGCAGCTGTATCTGATAGGTCAAGGCCGTGTTCCACAATGCCATGGCTAGTCTGCAAAGGGGGTAGGAGTGTGTACCCCCTTGCTTATGTACCACACAATTGTGGTGTTGTCAGTCTTTATTAATTGTCCTAGATGAAGGTAGTCCTTGCAGGCTGTCAGTGCATTCTGTACAGCTAGCATCTTTTTGATTGATATGAAGGTGCATTTGATTTGGGCTCCATTTGCCTGAATGCACTTCCCTGCCAGATGAGCCCCCAAGCATAGTCTGATGAGTCTGTAGTTAGAGATTGGGCAGCAGGGGGTGGAGTGAATGGCAGTCCCTTGTTTTGGCGGCAGGCCTCTGCCCACCATAGGAACTCTAGTTGCTGGCAAGGTACGATGGGAATCATTGTTTCCAGGCTGTGACTGTGCTGACTCCATAAACTTTTTAAGTACCACTGAAGTTTCCTCATATGCAGTCTTGCATATGGAATTAGAAGAATGTAGGAGGTCATGAACCCCAAGGCTTGCAGAATTTGTCTTGCAGATATCAGGGTTTTTCTGGCCACCTGTTTGAAGTAAGTTACCAAATGAAGTTGCTTTTCTGGCGCAAGGTAAGCCATCTGGGCAGTTGTACTGAAGCTTGCACCCAGGAATGTAATTTTTTGAGAGGGTATCAGTTGTGATTTCTTTTCGTTTATAGTGTACCCTAGACAAGTTAGGACTCTTTTTACAAACGCCAGATGTTTTAAAAGAATGTCCCTGTTTTCTGCCTGAATTAGACAATCATCCAGATATGGATATATCTGAATATTTCTTTGTCTGCAAAATGCAATTACTGGAGGCAGGCATTTTGTGAAGACCCTGGGCACAGTAGATAAGCCAAAGGGCAGTGCAGAGAACTGGTAATGCAAGTAGCCTGCTTTGAAGCGGGGTTATCTTCTGCAAGATTCCCTGATTGGGATATGCTGGCAATCCTCTAAGTCTAGAGTTTCCAACCAGGCAGTTTTGCCTAGCATAGGAAGCAACTGTTGAAGAGTCGGCATCTTGAATTTTGGAATATCTAGAAATGTGTTTAGAGTAAATAAGCCCAGAATTAGACGCCATGATTTGTCTTTTCTGGGTCCCAGGAAAAGTCTTGAATAGAAACCTTGTCCCTTTTCCTCTTCTGGAACTGGTTGAATAGCTCCCATGTTCATGATGGACAGTACTCGTTTCTGGGCCACTGTCCACTGATCTGGGGGCAGGTATGGCCATCCGTTTGGGATTGGCAACTTGTGGAAATGAAATCTGTATCCCTGGGATACTATATTTAAAACCCATTTGTCCTGGGTTATAAGTTGCCAGTTTCTTGCATGAAGTGCCTGTTTTCCCCCCAAAGGGGCGGCCAAAAGGTAAGTGCTTGGTAAGTGTAAAGGGAAGTCATTGAGACTGCTTACCATAGGGAGGTGCCTTATTGCTTCCAGATTTGGAGGAAGAGGCACCCCACTGTTTTGTCCTAAAAGTCCCTTGTGACGGAAACCTGGAGCCTTTATGTCTGGGTTTGACTTGAGTGGCTCTCGAAGGAAATGGAAAGGACCAGTTCTTAGTACGCCAGTGCCTACTAAATCTTGAAGGTTGCACTTGTAAGAAATCTTTCACTGTTTGTATAGATTTATCATTATCTTTGACCTTTTTAAAAACTTCTTCAGCCTTATTACCAAAGAGACAGTCCTGTTGTAAAGGAGCATCCAACAATTTTGCTTTAACATGATCAAGCAAAGTTTGCTCTTTGAGCCAAGCATGCCTTCTTAACACACACCCAGTTACAGCAGCCCTGCAAGAGGCCTCCAAAGAATCAAAACCACATTGCAAAGTATGTTTTCCAACTTATTCAGCTGAATGCAATAAATCCTGTAAATCTTTACTTTCCAGACAGTCAAAAGTTATTTTCTGTTTAAGCAGTCCCATGACATGCTGTCTATATTTAAGCATATGAAATTGACAGTTTAAAGCCCTGATTGCCAAAGTTGCAGAAGTATAAACCTTCTTACCCCATCTATTCAGCGCCCTGGAATCTCTATCAGAAGGGGGTAGGATTTTTAGCAGTAGAGGCCTTAGTGCCCTTGGGACCCTGAGAAATGGTTTCAGGATCTGCAATAGGATTTTTGAAAAGGAATTTTTGGGAGTCGGGAACCCTGTAGTATCTGTCTGGCTTACAAAGAGCCGCAGGCAGAGAATCAGGAGCCAGACTAGATTCTGAAAAAAACATCAACAACGTCTAAAACAGGAGGTACAGCCAAAGGCCTATGCTGAGGAAGAAGAAAATCCCCACGTCTCTTTTTAGATCAAGAGAAATCCGGACGTTCCCAGTGGAAATGTTCCCATAAAGTATGCAAAGTTTCCCCAAAAGAAAAATCCTCAGGGGGAGAAGCAGAAGGATTGGAATCGTCTGCATCAGAGTCCTCATAAGTTTTAATAGACAAATCCTGTTCATTAGAAGAGTCAGAAGAAATACAATCCTGTTCAGAAGATTAATAATCAATATCTTACCTAGGCCTATTAGAAGGGGGGAGTTGGTGACCCATGATCAGAGTAATTAAGTCTTCAGCCATTTTGATCATCTGTTTTTTAGGCATAGGGGCTTGCACATGTGGCCAGGTGTCGTTTTTTTAGACAAATTTTGATTTTGGCCTTAGTTTTGAAGATGGTGTCGGTCTAATATACAAATCCGTAGGCCTGAAAACACCCTCTGAAGCAGGTGCCTGCACAGCGGCTTCGGACCCAAAGGTAGAGACATCCACGGGTTCCATAATTGAAGCATCTCGCAGCATACTGGACTCCGAATGGGTCTCATAGAGGCCTGCGAATCAGAAGTAGCGGGTATCAGGGGCTGCAAAAGCGCACTGAGTACCGGCGAACTGGTGACTGGCTTAGGAGAAAAGTCATCATTAGTTTTGGACCTAGACGGCCTTTTTATTTGCGTTTTTTAGGTATTCTGGTAGCCGGATTGCCAACGGACGACATTTCTGGATAATTAAATCATGAGCCAAAATATTTAGAAGCAAAAATATACCAACGTTTAATAGTGCGTTGATTAAATTTAGCACAAAACCGACAGCAAGGCACATTGTGGTCAGGGCCTAGGCAAGGAATACAGTACAAATGAAAATCCTTATGAGGCATTTGCTTCCCACAAGTAATGCAATTATTAACTTTTACTGACATCGGTAAGAAGCAAGAAAAAACAGTTCCCCCAATGGGGTACTTGGCTTTTTAGTTGAAGACTTCAGTTCTGAAACTCGATAAAGAAAATTTCAGGAGTTCGCCAACCGGCACTTGCGAACTGCTTCTAACACCACGCGGCAAGAAAGACTGATGTAATGGCGTCGGCTGCATGTTTTATACCCCTGACGACCTGACGTCATGGAAGAATGGACAGCAACCAACACAGGACTCAAGACTTAATCAGGCTGACTGAGGGCTAACTGCAAGCAGATAACCCAACTGCAATGACTGCAACAGTGAAACATGAACATCCTGCTGTTGGGCCTCTGCCCATTGATTTGGGGGTAGGTCTGGCCAACCGTTTGGGGTTGGTAGTGTGTAGAAGTGGAATCTGTATCCTTGGGAAACTATGTTCAAAATCCATTTGTCCTGGGTAATGAGTTCCCAGTTTTTTTGCATGCAGGGTGAGCTTTCCTCCTAAGGAAGCTGGCAGTTGAGCAGGGCTTGGAAGGGTTAAGGTTAAGTCATTGTGCCATTTTTCTGTAGCTGGGTGGCTTACTACTCCCTGCTTTGGAAGTGAGAGCCCCCATTGCTTAGGGCTGTGCGCAGCCTGTGACTTACCTACGTGGTCTGCTGTTCCTGGGTTTGGACTGAAGTCCTGGAGGTGACTGGAAAGGACCAATTTTTTGAAGGCCCAACCTGGGAAGCTGTACTTGTAGGAAATCTTTAACAGTTTGCACAGATTTAAGCTTTTTCCTCCAACTTTTTGAGGACTTCTGCTTTGTTGGCAAAAAGGCGGTCTTGGTTTAAGGGAGCATCCAATAATTTAGCTTTAACATGATCTGGCAAGTTTTGCTCCTTAAGCCAAGCATGCCTTCTAAATACAGACCCAGTGATGGCAGCCCTCTAAGATGCTTCTAAAGCATCAAAACCACATTGCAAAGTATGTTTACCAACTTGTTCTGAAGAATGCATTAAATCCTGTAATTCTTTGTGTTCAGCACGGTCAGGAATCAACATAATTTTCTGTTTAAGTAGTCCCACAACATGCTGCTGATACTTTAACATATGAAAAGTACAGTTTTGAACCTACCATAAATGTAGATGTTAGAGTGTCTTCACTACTGCAGTCATTACACTTGGGTTATCCTGCCGTCAGGCGGTCCCGCAGTCGGCCAGAGTTCCAAAGTCTTGGTCCGGCGTTGGTTGCTGTCGCTTCTTCCCCGACGTCAGTGCGACAGGGGTATACAAGATGCAGCAGACGCCATTTTCTTCAGTTTTTCTTGCCCCAGATGTCAGGTGCCCCCAAATAGGTAGGCAATACACATTGCTAATGAAACATACATGAAAAATAAAACAATACCTTCAGTTACAAGCAAATACACCAAATAGGTTGTATAGAATAAAAAGGAATAAATAAGTCCCAGCTAAGAAAGTGGGGATGGAGGAAGGGTAACCTGGACTGCAGCAGTGAAGACACTAACATAGATGTGTTCAACCTGCGGGCCGCATGCGGCTCTCAACCTCCAACTGCAACATCGATGTACACATGCCCCAAAACACTTTTTGTTTTGTGTTTTTCGCTCCCATGACCTGTAACGCTAATGTCGGTGTGTGCATGCGCCAAAGCACCCTTCTAGTTTTGTTTTTGAGCCAAAAAAGGGTCAGTGTGTTTACGCCATTATTTTGCGCCAAACAATCAGTGTGTGTGTGTTCACTGAAGAGGGACTCGTGTATGGATTTGCCGCTGTTGCCTTTGAAAGGGACAGCAATTACCTGTGTTAATAGGTAGGTACGGAGTGAGTGAGTGCATGCATGAAAGCAGAATTGTGAAAGTAGAAGAGTGTGTGTGTGTGTGTGTGTATATATATATGTGTGCATAACAGAGAGAGACGCATGCACAAAGATCAGTCTAGCTCACAAATATATCATACATTAGGAGTACACTTTCATTAAATTGCAGCTTTCCTGACAGGGAGAGTGTTGTATTGAACATGAACTCATACCTCTTAACTGTATGGATTTTCAAAGAATGTCTGAATTTTTGCCTCATCTTCCAATTTGTGTCTTTTGCTTAGGAAATAAAAGTAGTCGTCCAAGGTAATGCAGTTCCAGGGAGTAAGAATGAGACAGCAGCCTAGGGTTAATGGGTCAGTAGTGGACTGACTATGTGGGACTGTAGCATATAAAGTTGTATTGTTTTTTCAGACAAACAAAAAAGCACGTAGTACTGTTTTTTTATTGGTGGGTTCTAAGCAGTGGTAGATTGGACAACAGTAAGCATAGCTTTGGCGGATCATCAATACTGGCAATTCTAGTGGGCACAATGTCATTTTTAAATGTTGGGGATTTTAGTGTGTATGGGTGTGCTTATGTGTTGGGAGTGCTGCAACAGTAGATGATTATTCAAGACAGAGACTTACGGACTGTGGAGAATATGTTTCTTTGTTTCAAAACCTAATACTTGGGTATGCATGCCAGAAGTAGACTTAAGACATAGCTTTTTGCCATTTACAGTGGATGGATATTTACATTTAATGGACAATGTATTAGTGTGGGCCTGTGGGGTTCTGTAGGATGCCAAGTCTACCACTGCCAATGTCTTGCAAAGTGACCTGGAAATAGATATTGGGATGTTACTTAAAAAAATATAGCAAGTGGTCTTAGAAATATAGTTTAATTAAACAAAGTGTACTTTCAATTTACAGGCCATAATTTAATTTATTTCAGGTAGTCCAGATACTGGTAGATTGTATACCATTAGACTTAATTAGGGAGAGCTGTCATTCTGGGGAAACTTTTAGTTATGTACTCACCATAACTTTAGATGTTTGGGATCCATCTCGCCTACATTCTGACTGATGGGTTCGGAGCCGATCCTCGGCTCCGACTCGGCACGCTTATGCCAAAGAGCGAAGTCTCTTATTGGCTGAGCTTACTATATCCCAGGATGCACCACTACCAGTCCCCCAGATCTAGTTTGTCCGCATACATGCACACACGCATGCACTGCTTATATAACATTGACAGATGAAACAAGATAAAAAACAGTAGAACTCAAACCGTTCAATCTCTTCTGATCTCCAAGGCAGGGGAAGGAGGGTGGTTATTAGGAATGGCGAGATGGATCCCAAACATCTGAAGTTATGGTGAGTACATAACTAAAAGATGTTATGTGATCCTATCTCGCCTACATTCTGACTGATGGGACAGCGTCCCTAGCACCTAAATCCTGGGTGGCTCACTGGAAAACACTCCTGAGTACCGTGGAACCAAATGATGCTCGTCCTTTAGATGCCACATCCAATTTATAGTGGGAAATGAAAGTGTGCGGGTTGGACCAAGTAGCCGCAGCACAAATCACAGAAATAGCGAGCTTGGAATGGAATGCAATAGAGGTAGCCATAGCTCTAGTAGAATGAGCTTTGACAGATGTTGTAAGTTGTTTATTTGAAGAGGAATAAGCTTGAGTTATGCAATCTCTGATCCATTTGGCAATAGTAGCTTTAGTGATGGTTTTACCCAGTTTATTATCTGAAAAGGACAAACAATTGATCTGTTTTCCGAATTTGTTGAGTCCTATCTAGATAGAAGCGCAATTGCCTGTGAACATCCAATGTATGGAAGGTGTATTCCGCTTTGTTTGAAAATTTTGGAAAGAAAACTGGTAGCTCTAAAGATTGTTGGAGACAGAGATTAGAGCAAACTTTTGGGACAAAAGATGGATTAGGTCTAAGTGATACTCTATCCTTGTGAAAAATCAAGTACGGTGGTTTGATAGATAGGGCTTGAAGTTCTGAAACTCTTCTTGCAGAGGTAATTGCAATTAAGAAGGCAGTTTTCCAAGACAGGTATTTCAACTCACATGTAGCAGCCGGTTCAAAGGGGGAAGTTGTTAAGGCACGAAGTACCAAATCAAGATCCCACGGAGGCGCAGGATGAAAAACTGGGGTCTTAAAAGCACAGCACCTTTCATGAAAGTTTTACATAATCTGCTGCTCATCAACGGTGGGTCTATGGAATCGTGAAATTTGGAGATAGCTGCTAGTTGGACTTTAATAGTAGAGACTGAAGATCCTTGATTAAACAAGGATGTTAAAAATTTCAAGACCTCTGGTATCGGGGCAGTAATAGGGTCTAAGCCTCTGAGTTGAGCCCAGATAGCAAACCTCTTCCACTTACTGTGATACAATTTCTTAGTGGTGGGTTTGTGGGCTGAAGATAAAATGTGAATAACTTCGGGTCCAAGGTGTGATTTCTGACTAAAGTCGAAGTGGAGGAGCCAAGCTGTTAATTTCAAAGTGTGAAGGGACTGGTGCTGTTGTCCCGACTGATGAACCAGACGGTCCGGAATTAGATCCAAGAACCAAGGACCGTCCAGAGTATATTTCTGTAGGTAGGGGAACCATACCTGACGAGGCCAGTACGGAGCAATTAGAATCATTGTGTACCCCAATTGGGAAGCTTTCTGGATGACTTTGGGGAGGAGTGGAATCGGAGGGAAAGCATAAAGCAGTCCTGTTGGGCAAGGTTGGACTAGAGCATCCAGCTGCCTCCCTTGACGCTGGGTCAAGGAAAAGAACCTTTTGCACTTCGTGTTTCGTGGTGTTGCAAACGGGTCGCAGCACGGAATCCCCCATCTTTCGAAAATCTGAGCTGCTACTGTTTCGTTCAGAGACCACTCGTGAGGAGAGAGAATAGTCCTGCTCAGTCTGTCTGCCAATACATTGGATTTTCCTGGAATGTGGGTCGCCACCAGGAAGCGCTTGGTAGCCACTGCCCATTCCCACACCCTCATGGCCTCTCTGCAAAGGGGGTAAGATCTGGTCCCTCCTTGTTTGTTTAGATACCAGACCACCGACATGTTGTCTGTGTGTATGGCGATAATGCCTTGAGGGAGAAACTTGTGGAGGGCTTGTAGGGACAGAAGTACAGCCCTCATTTCCAACACATTGATATGGAGAAATGTTTCGTTTGGAAGCCAAGAAAGCTGAACTGACCTGCCCAGACAATGCCCCCCCCCCCCCACCCCGTCTGGGAGGCATCCGTTGTCAAGGTGGCCACCGGAGGGGGTACAACAAAGGGTCTTCCCTGATTCAGATTGGATGGCAGAAGCCACCAACGGAGGTCCCGTTTGCACGTTTCTGTAATCAGTATGTGATGATTGAGGGGGAGATCCTGAAAAGACCATTGTGTCGATAACAGCCACTGGAGAATCCTCATGTGCAATCTTGCCAGAGGAACTAGGAGAACCGTGGCAGACATTGAACCTAAAAGTTGCAGGACCATCCTGGCTGGGGCTTTGGATCTTAGAAGCAGGGCACGGACTTGATCTTGTAATGTTTGTATCCTTTCGGTAGGAAGGAAGATTCGCATTAATTTTGAGTCTATCTTTGCTCCTATGAATCTTATGCGCTGAGAAGGCAGCAAGACAGACTTTGACCAGTTGAATGTAATTCCCAGGGAAGCACCCAGGGAGATGGTGGCTTGTAGGTTCTCTAGTAGTAGATGCCTGGTGGTGGCAGTCAGGAGCCAGTCGTCCAGATAGGGAAACACTTGGAATCCGAGACTCCTCAGGTGAGCAGTCACTACTGCCAAACACTTGGTGAACACCCTGGGGGCTGTGGTGAGACCAAAGGGCAGTGCACAAAATTGGAAAAGACCGTCTCCCAGGCTGAAGCGCAGATACCTCCTGGACGCCTGATGTATCGGTATGTGATAATAGGCGTCCTTGAGATCTATGGAGCACATCCAAACATCTTTCTCCAACAATGGGAGAATGGATTGTAAAGTGACCATTCGGAATTTAGACTTCATGACGGACTGGTTTAGTTTGCTGAGATCCAAAATGGGTCTCAGGTCCCCTGTCTTTTTTGGCACTAAAAAGAACCTTGAGTAATTTCCGGATCTGATCTGGTCTGTGGGGACCGGTTGGATGACTCCTTTTTCTAGCAGCTTTGAAGCTTCTACGGCTGCAATTTCCCTTTGACTGGGTGGTGGGTCCGGGATTTTTTTGGACGGTGGGGGTGGGTGTGTGAAGGGAATGGTGTAACCTCCAGCAATAATCCGAAGCACCCATCTGTCCGGAGTAATAGACTCCCAGGCTTTTAGGTGCTTGGCAAAACGGCACCCGACTGGCTCTGGAGCAGCACAGCCGGGCAATCCCTCATGGAGTGTGGGAGGCTGAAGAGCCACGAAAGGACTCACGGTCTCCAGTGTTGCGGGGGCCTCTGCCGCCTCTGGGACGGCGTCTCCCAGAAAAATTTCCCCGTCCTCTGCCTCTGGAAGGGGAATCTTCCTGCTGTTGAGGAAAGAATTTCTGTGATTTGCAGAACCACATCTTCCCTCCTCTTTTAGCCTTGGGATAAGGCCGAAAGGGAGTGGAAAACCGTGCTCCTACGGCAGATAAAGTCTTTCCTCCTGCTCACAGCGGTAAGAGTGTCTTTACCTTGGGTCCAAACAAAGAGGACCCATCAAAGGGAGCGCCGGCAAAGGAAGACTTGAAGGCCTCCGAAATGACACAACGGAGCCAGGCTTGTCTTCGTGAGCCACGCCTGTGCCTGCCGCTTGCCGCCTTCGGCCGCATATGAAATGAGCCTCATGGACGAGTTAGAAATCGAGGTAAGGATAGCCAACTGAGAGCTAACCGACTGGGCTAGCTGCTCAGGTAGGTTACCCGAGAGGGAGTCTGAGAGCTCCTTGACCAGATCCCTCTGTAGTCTGGTGAAATGTGCCAAATAATTCAGGGACCTCAGAGTAAAGGCCGCTGAAGTCAGGGTGCGCTTCCTGCATCGTCCATGCTCCTAGACTCCTTATTAGGAGGATGAACGGACGTTGAAGCCTCTGCCACGTCCTGCTGGGTAGCAGATGCCACCACCATGGCATCTACAGCCACGCCTTCTAAGAACTCCTTCTCGGGTGGGGCAGACAAAAATTTGTTAGGGCGAGAAGGCACTGGTTCCACAGTATCTGGATGTTCCCACGCCCGACAAACCAAATCCAGGAGCTCAAGGGTGGAGACACCCAGGAGGCGGAGGGCTGAGCCCCAAGGCCTTGAGGAACACCGACTCATCAGCGGAGGGGGTTTGGAATTCCAGCCGCCGTTGCTTGAGGATCTCTAGAATGTCTGCAAATGAGACATCATCCGAGGACGACTTTGGGGACCCTCCGCATCATCAAGATCAGTGTCCGATGTAAGAGACTCATCGGGGAGTCCACGTGCTTCCTCTTGCACGATCTCTTCCTTGGGGCTCCTCCAAGACAACTCCGAAGACCTCAGGAGGAGGGGAACCCCAGTGGGGTAACCTCAGGCCCCGGCTCCGCTGCCTAGAGACAGGGGAACTGCCAAAGACCCAGTCTCCATGCCCAGGGAAGGTGCCGGTAAAGCCGTAGAGATGGCCGAAGAAGATTTGGCCAAGGCACTCCTCATAGCTCTGAAGGCCGGACCCCCAGAATCCTGGGAGGGTCCAGTCTCCGGAGCCATGATAGCAGACGGAAGTCCCACGGCCGAAGCACCGAGAGGGAGGCTTGGAACCGACAGTATTGGTCCCGAAACGTCACCCCCGGGCCCGGCCGAAGAAGTCAGTGTGCTAATCTCGGACCCGAAGGCCGGGGTTGGAGTAAGGGTCGGAGCCGACCCTAGGATCTCTACTGGCTCCATCAGCACCTGCTCCGGAGCCAAGCGGTCGGAGGAGGAATGGCAATGGAATGGGCTATCGGCTCCGAAGCCAATTGGGTCGGAGCCGAAACAAATTTCTGAAAGACTGGGGACTGGAAAAGTCTTTGAAGTACCTTGTCTATGTCCGAATCAGACATCCTTGATGACCTGGAAGAGACCGAACGGGTCCGAGTAGGCCTCTCCAACGGCTCCAAGGGACTAGGGACCGCTCGAATTGACTCGATAATTATCGGCGCCGAAGGAGTGTCCAAACCAATTTCCATCGGTGCCGAAGAGGGCTTCGGCGCCGAGGAGGAAGTGTCTGAGCGGACAACCTTCATCGGCTCCAAGATCAGTGGAGCCGATGAAGATAACCCGCCTCTCGAGGCCCCAGCCGTCGGCTCCGAACCCAGAGGAGGCGAGGCTGGAGGCATCGAGGCAGACCGTTCCGCCCTCGGCTCCGAAGTCCGTGGAGCCTTAGGAGAAGCCTGCCTATGTCTTTTGGCGGTCGGTTCTGACGGGCTGGTCGGAGCAGACGCCCTTTTCTTCTTTGCAGGAGAAGGAGAGGAAGCTAAAGCCTCTTCAAATGAGGGTTTAATAAGGCCTTTCAAAATAAGTTTATTTTTCCTCTCTTGGAGGACCCTCGAGGAAAACGCGTGGCACACGCTACAGGACTCCTGCAAATGTTTGGCGCCCAAACAGTACACACAGAGAGAATGGTCATCTGTTATTGACATCTTGAAACTGCACTTAGTGCACTTCTTAAAACCTGAAGGCCTAGGAGCCTGTGACATTATGGCAACCAATTTAGTGAATAACTAGCAAAAGACAAAACACACCATCACAGAAAAATTCTTTTCTTTTTAAATCAAGGACTGTCACAAATAGAAACGTATGACAAAAAGGATCCAAGAACCCCTAAAAATAAATGGGACTTGAAAGACAACGGACTGACAGGGGAAGGCTCTTCAACTCAAATGGGACCTCTAGTCAGACAATACACAATCACCACACAAATATTTTACCACAAAAAATATTCACTCATACACAAAAAACACGAGATAGCTGTTAAAACAGCTTTTTGTTGAATTTTAGGAAATCCCTGACAGGAAAGTAAGTGAAAAAACACTACTTAGCTCAGCCAAGCTCGAGACCACGTCTTTGCTTGTTAGCGGCAAACGAGATCTGGGGGACTGGTAGTGGTGCATCCTGGGATATAGTAAGCTCAGCCAATAAGAGACTTCGCTCTTTGGCATAAGCGTGCAGTGGAGCCGAGGATCGGCTCCGAACCCATCAGTCAGAATGTAGGCGAGATAGGATCACATAACATCAAGCAGCCCTAGTTTCAGTGAAAGCTCTCTGGTTGCTTGTAGGTAGGAAGTTGCAGGATGTTGATGCAATGTGTTTTATTTATTATTTTTAATGCATTTGTCATTTCAAAGCATGGTTTTCTTTGATGCAAAAGAAGGCAGGACTGAATGAGCCATATAATGTTTAACTGACAATAATGGGATAGAAAGATAAGTGATGTATAATGTTTGCAGCTACAGTTGTTTCAATGGTGTCTGTGATGCATAACTATTTTTGGGTCTGTGTCCCACTTTTATTTTTCACTTTGACCAGATTTCTTGCTCTAAGGTTGAGAGGTATGGTTCTATACTAAATCAAAAGTTGTATTTACCTTGGAAGACTTTTCAGCATAATTATGAAAAACAAGAGCCTATTTAATATCTCTGCTTATTTCCAATATAACCTGCCATGTAACCTTGCAAATAACCTTATTAAGCTACTTTACTTCTTTTGGAATTGACAGGTATGATTCATCTGTTCGGACATAAGCATAGAGTGCTAATGTGACTGATTTCTTGCAGCAGTCTGTGGTTTATATAATCACAATAACTTTTCTGTGTTTCTGGGTGTGTAATCAATTTAACAGTTTTTTAAAGAAGTTTTCCAAAAATAAATAAATATATAATAAATAAATAATCCTCTCTACACTGAGCTATTGACTAAGTCAGGGAATTTGATTTTTTCAAAAGCGAAGGTCAGCATTACAGCTCAGTAAACTGTCAGTCTGTGAGTAACTTCTGCACAAATTAAAATGTCTGAATGTCAAATGGCTTTAGATTGAAGGGAAGTTTATTTTTATTTATTTTATTTTACATTTGTTTACCGGGAAAGTCCAACTGGACACAGGTCCATTTTCAGCAGAGGCCCGGGGAGAAAAAGCTCAAAAAAACCCCCACAAAACAATGTAATACAATACATGAGAGAGACCGCAAATTATGGGTGTAGTACTCGTACAATATGGCAGAGATTACATCTTGTAACAGTGAGAATCATTGAGGTACAGAATAAACTTTTAATTTTTTTTTTCTTTTTTTTACAGTTATAATTACAGCAAGGCAAATATCAATGAGTAAAGTTTTTAGGAGAAATCTGAAGCTCTGAAACAAACTTTTGGTATGGATTAACCTGGGGATTGACACAAGTTATATGTTTACACCAGTATGTAGCATTTTAGTTTATGGCTTTCTTATTGATTTACTTTTTGCCGAGCAGTTGTTTGTTGATTTACTGATGGTCCTTTTGGTGGTGGTAAATTACATGGATGAATCCATCTCTATTATGATTTTTATTTTCAGATATTTTGACTTCCAGACAATTTCATTCAGTGAGTGGGTGTCATGTGATTACTGAGGTTGCCTATTTTACAAGTAGGGGCTTGTGTGTGTGTGTGTGTGTGTGTGTGTGTGTGTGTGTGTGTGTGTGTGTGTGTGTGTGTGTGTGTGTGTGTGTGTGTATGAGAGAGAGAGAGATTTAATATGTATACTGAATATAATTTTAGAAATGGAATTCTTAGTTAAACATGCCCCTCTTCTTGGGCAACTAGACTTGAGTAACCAATATTAGATCTTAGCCATCCAGCTGGGAAAGGTTAGTATGTGGATTTTCCATCTGGTTTGATGAAGGCTATGCTACTTACCCAAGGACTACATTTTTGGCTATCCATCCAGCCATCATGTTTCTGAACTACATTGTTTGAGAATGAGAGGAGCTTTTGACAGAAGTTGAAGGCTTTTGTGTCAAGAACCTGTCCATAAAAAGTGGCTTGTTTATGTTGCAGTGAAGGCTGTGGTCTTTGTAGTGAGCGTTTTAAGTATAACCAGTATTTCTGAGATAGAGGAAGTCTCTTAAAGCAGGATCTTTCTTAGCCTGGAAAGCAAGCCAATGATGAAATTTATAGGGGCCAGTGAGAGACAGAGGAAAGCAAGAAGCTTTTTAGTCTGTTTGGATAACTAAGTGAACTTAGTCCTTTGACCTTTTTTGTCAGAAATAGTTGTAGTCTTTCTTTTGGCAGGGTGTTTTGCTGAGGCACATGCCAAAAGGGGCACTGCACTCAATTATGGCTCTTGTACAGGAAGAATACAGGGATGTTATGATCTCCTTGTCCCTGGATGAGATACCTTTACTAATGAAGTGGGCCATGTAAAATGCTTTCCTTACAACGGAGACAATATGGTGGTCAAAAGTCAGGTTTCTATCAACCTGAGTGCCCAAGTACCATACGACTTATTGCGTGCTTGCAACATTGTTATTAATGTGATAATTTGCGGGGGCATCACTCTCCTCAAAGAGGATGATGATGCATTTTTTGGCATTTAGCTTGAGGCCATATTTCTGGCACTAGTTATTTGTTTGGGTGAGACCCTCTTGTAGCTTATTCAGAATTGTTTTATTAAGTCAGTAATGTGAATTCTTTACTATATTGCTAATTTGTTGGGTTATTTTTGTGGATTATAGTATTGTAGGACTGCTGATGTTGACATTTTACGTAGCTGGACTGCTGGAATGGTTTTCCCAGTGAGAAATGCTAGTGCTGTAGTGAACATCTGTTTATTTGTGGAAAAAAAAAATTATAGATATATAGATATATATATATAGATATATAGATATAGATATATAGATATATTAACTAAGATGTTAAAGTTAACTGTTAGATTAGAGAATTAGGATGAGAATTAGAATTTTAAGGCAAATATTAGGCATTTATTACATTTATTCATTGTTCAAATGCACCTACAGTACAGCCAGGAGGTCGACTGTGGTCTTCCGGAGCAACGAAAGAGTTAACTATATGATATATTTTATATGCGGCCCCAAGACAATTTCTGTTCACTCAATGCGGCCCCAGCATGCCAAAAGGTTGGACACCCCTGCTCCAACATCTACATTTATGGTAGGTACAAAACTGTACTATGTTCATCGTGTTTCACTGCTGCAGTCATTACACTTGGGTAGAATCCCAAAGCTGAAGTTGGGAGGCAGGAGCTATAAGGCATTCAGTGTGGCTATAAGGCCCTGCAACACTGCAGTTGCGAAGCCAGCTCTGGATTTTGAATAAAGAGGCAGGTGGTAATGCTTGGTAAAGGTATGCACTGAACTCCAAGTTGCTGCTTCCAAAATATCCTTGGTAAGTACTCCTCTGAGGTAGGCAGTTGAGGTGGCTGTAGCTCTGGTGGAATGAGACCTGATGTTGTTAGGCACAGTTTTTCCTTGTTGCGTGTAGCAGAAACGTATACAGTGTCCTATCCATTTGGAAATGGTCTGTTTTTAAATAGCTTTCCCCTGTAATCCTGCAGCATATGCTACAAACAGTTCAGTTTTTCTGAAGGCTTTTGTTTTGTCCAAATAGTAGTGTAGCTGTCTGCGTATGTCCAAAGTATGCAGAAGTCGCTCTCCTTTATTCTGGGGATTTGGATAGAATGTTGGCAAATGAAGAGTTTGGTTTAGGGCCACACTTGATTCCACCTTTGGCATAAAGGTAGGGTTTGTTCTTAAAGACACCCTGTCTTGATGAAAAATGATGAAAGGTTCCACTGCCATTAGTGCCTGTAACTGAAACTCTTCGTGCTGAAGTTATTGCCAAGAGCAGAGCAGTTTTCCATGAGACATTTTAATTCTGCTGAATTTGCTGGTTCAAAAGGTGGTATAGTTAATTTCTCCAAGACATAGTTGAGGTCCCAAGTTGGAGCTCTATGGGGCGGTCTTATGTTTTTAGCCCCTCTGAGGTACTGTTTAAGTAAAGGATGCGAGAAAATTGGTGTATCTGTGTTGTAATGAGCAGAGATGGCAGAGGCGTGGATTTTAACGGATGGAAATGATAGGCCTTTGTCCAGCATCTCAGTCAAGTATTGTAGTATCTGAGGGATGTTGGGGACAAGAGGGTCAAGGCCTTCAGCCTGGTTCCAGGCACAGAACCTCTTCCATTTTTCTGAGTAGGATTTCCTGGTGCTAGGCCTCCAGGCCTCCAAAATTACATCCATCACCGCTTTAGTGAGAGGAGTAGTCTGTTTTATTAAGTAATCTGCCATGCAGCCAGGTTTAATGTTTTGTGCTGGCTGTGAAATATCTAATTGTTTTGCTGAGTCAGAAGGTGCAGCACTTAAGGTAATATCCATGGTGGACCCTGAGTTATGTTCTTTAAGATTGGGTACCAGTGCTGGCGTGGCCAGTCTGGGGCAATTAGGATCATTTTTGGCTTTTCTTGTCTGGCCTTTAGGAGTACCTTTGAAAGGAGAGGCAGAGGTGAGAAAGCATATAGTTGTAGGTTTTTCCAGCTGCATGAGAGAGCGTCCACTTTCCATCCTTGTGTGTGGCAAGTCCTTGTGCAGAATTTCTGAAGCTGGCAATTCAGTGGGGAGGCAAACAGATCTATGTCCGGCCTCCACCATTTTTGTGATGATATGCTGAACATTTGTGGATTTAATTTCCACTCGTTTGGATCCAGGAGGTTTCTGCTTAAGTAGTCTGCCAGAGTATTTTTCTCTCCTGGCAGGAATTGCGCTTGCAGATGAACTTGAAAGGCTAGAGCTGTATTCCACAAGATCATGGCTTGCCTGCAAAGGGGGTATGAATGAGTGCCCCCTTGCTTATGTACCACATAACTGTGATGTTGCCTGTCTTTAGTAGTTGTTGCCCTGGATGTAAAAGGTCCTTGAAGGCTGTTAGGGCATTTTGTACAGCTAGCATCTCTTTTTGACTGATGTGAAGGTGCCTTTGTTCTGTGTCCCACTTGCCCTAAATACATTTTCCTGCCATGTGTGCTCCCCAGGCGTAATCCGAAGCATCTGTTGTTAGTGTCCGACTGGCTGAGGGCTGAGTGAAAGGTTGTCCCTTGTTTAGGTGACATTCCTGTGCCCATCGAAACTCTTGTTGTAGGCAAGGAATAAGTGGCATCACTGTTTCCAGACTGTGACAATGTTGTAACCAAACATTCTTTAGGTATCATTGTAATTCCTCATATGCAGTCTGACATATGGAATTAGTAGTATGCAAGATGCCATGAACCTCAAAGCCTGCAGAATTTTTCTTGCAGGGAGTTGGGTTTTTGTTGCCATCAATTGAAAGTATTAAGTCAGTTGTCCTTGTTTGTCTGGCATGAGATAAGCCATCTGGGCTGTTGTATTTAAGCTGGCACCCAGGAATATTATCTCTTGTGAGGGCACTAGTTTTGACTTCTTTTCATTTACTGTGTACCCTAGGCAACTTAGCAAGCTTTTTACAAACGCCAGATGATTTAGAAGAATGTCCTTGCTTTCTGCTTGAATAAGGCAATCGTCCAAGTATGGGTATATTTGAATCCCCTTTTGTCTGCAAAATGCAATTACTGGTGCCAGGCATTTTGTGAAGACTCTGGGCAGTGCAGAGAATTGGTAATGCGTTGAACCTGCTAAGAATTTGAGGTATCATCTGCAATTTTGTCTGATAGGGACATGCAGGTATGCCTCCTTGAGATCCAGTGTTACAAGCCAAGCCTTCTTGCCCAGCATGGGAAGAAACTGCTGTAGTGTCAACATTTTGAATCTGATCCAGAATGGGCCTCCAGGCTTTGTCCTTTCTGGGAACCAGAAAAAGTCTTGAGTAAAATCCTTGTCCTTGCTCCTGTGTTGGTACCTCTTGAATAGCTCTCATGTCCATGAGTGCTGTAATTTGTTTTTGAGCATCTGCCCATTGATTTGGTGGTAGGTTTGGCATTCCTTTTAGCCTCGGCAAAGTGTGAAAGTTGAACCTGTAAGCTTGAGATACAATATTTAGAACCCATTTGTCTTGGGTGATCACATGCCAATTGCGAGAAAAAAGTGCTAGTTTTCCCCCCAAGGGAGCTGTCAAGAGAGAAGTGCTTAACAGCTGAAGGGGGAAGTCATTGGCACTGTTTCCTATAAGGTTGCGGCCTGTCTTCCCCTTTCTGGGTTGATGCACCCCACTGTCGAGGCCTGTAAGAACCTTGTGGCTGACCTCTGCCTCTTGGACGTCTGTATCTGCCCCTTTGAGGTCTGTCTAACTGGAAAGGACAGATTTTTTGTTGGCCAATTTCTGCTAAATCGAGGAGGCTGAACCTGTAAGAAATCCTTCCGTTTGCATAGATTTTGCCTTGTCCTCCATTTTCTTTAATACCTCTTCTGCCTTAACTCCAAATAAAACATCCTGCTGCAAAGGTGCATCCAATAATTTTGCTTTGACATGATCAGGTAAACTTTGTTCTTTTAACCAAGCATGCCTTCGAAGGACAAACCCTGTGACTGCTACTCTACAAGAGGCCTCTAATGAATCAAAACCACATTGCAAAGTATGTTTCCCCACTTGTTCTGCTGCATGCAATAAATCTTGCATTTCTTTATAGTCAGGAAGATCTGAATTTGGAAGCATTTTTTTGTTGTAATTGAGACAGTAAATATTGCTGATATTTAAGCATGTGAATCTGCCAATTTAAGGCCCTCATTGCTAAAGTTGCAGATGTGTATACTTTCTTCCCCCATCTGTCTAATGCTCTAGAATCCCTGTCAGAGGGAACTGGATTTTTAGCTGTAGAGGCCTTTACCCCTTTGGGACCCTGGGAAATAGTTTCAGGGTCAGCAACAGGGCTTTTGTAAAGAAATTTAAGAGAGTCTTCTTTTTGTGAGAGAAAACTTCTCAAAAGCCAACTTCACACTTCTTAAGACAGAAGTGGCAAACTTCATGACACCCATGCAGATGGACAATAGAGGTATGACTGCCGAATCCTACACAAATGCACTTTATAAGCACTTACACAAGTGCATGGATCATGCTATCCCTAACAGAACCAAGATGTTATCCTCCAAAAAAAGGAAGCCAATCTGGTGGTCCTCTGCCATAAACTCTACAACAGAAGAAAAAACTGTTGCAAAAAGAGAATAAAATCCCATGATTGGAGGAACTCCCTGGTCAACCTCAGTAAGAAGCTGAGATCCCTCAAAATCCTCCAAAGCTAGTTACGAAAACAAACCTGCCACTGACTCTAAAGACAACCACAAAGCATTCTATAGCTATGTCAAGAATCTAAATGGGAACACTCAGATCTGCTCTGAGTTACAGCATAATGGCACTAAATATACAGAACCAACTGATATTGCCAACATCCTAGCAGATAGGTTCAGTGCTAACTTTACCCCCCTCTCACCCCCTAGAGGGCCCATCTCTATACCGTAAAAATGCAAAGTTCCTATAATCACGGCTGCACAGGTAAAAAACTCTCTCCAAAACCAAGAACACAGCATCCATGGGACCTGACAATATCCCAGGCTGCGTTCTACACGAACTACAGAATGAACTGGCACCCTACCCAAGTACCATATTCAATCATAGCCTCACCTCAGGCTTTGTACCCACTGAATGGCGCACCGCGGCAGTTATCGCGCTCCACAAAGGGGGAGCCACGACGGACCCCTGGAACTACCGCCCCATTAGCCTGACGAGCCTGGTCTGCATAGCCATGGAAAGTATCATCGTGGAACTTATAAACAAAGCCATAGGTAATCTCCAAACTCTGGACCCTACTCACTTTGGATTTGTAAAAGGCAGACCATGTCTCCTAAACCTGACTGACTTCTTCGAAGCAGTCACCAAAGCCATAAATGAGGGTAAAATGGTTCACACAGCTTATCTAGATCTCGCCAAGGCTTTTGACACCATCCCCCACTCTGGAATTATAGATAAGCTCACTAAACTAGGTATAAATCCCTATGTCACAAGATGGGTTGCCAACTGGCTCACAAACAGAACCCACACTGTGAAAGTAGCATATTCCAAATCCAACATCAGACCAGTAACAAGTGGAGTACCACAGGGTTCAGTCCTGGGTCCTCTCCTGTTTGGTATCTACTTCTCTGAAGTAGAAGCCAACACAGAAGGTCTTTGGCTAACAGTTTGCAGATGACTGCAAACTAGGAGCCATAATCGAAACTCCTAACGATGTGGACAAACTACAAAAGGGCCTCACTGAGACAGATACCTGGTGTTAAAGCCATGGCCTGAAGCTCAATGCCAAAAAGTGTACTGTCATCCCCTTTGGTAAAAACTCTGTACCCATGAACTACCACATAGCTGGTAGTCTACTTAATTCCGAAAATGTGATAAGACCTTGGGACACAGGTGGACAGTAGTCTCTCCTTTGATAATCACATCGCCACAGTGGTCAGGAAATCCTTCTGCGTGGCTCATCTCATCACAAAAGGATTCTCATCCAGAAAAAAGAGAGGTCATTGTTCCCCTCTACTCATCACTCAGACCCATTATAGAGTACAACGCCCCTTTTGGTATGTACCTCACAAGACATCTACAACAACTGGAAAGACCACAGAAATACCTCACAAAGAGGATTACTGGCCTCAAACAGATGCCCTATGCAGACAGTCTCAAAAAACTACAGCTTTACTCCATCGCATATTGCCTACTCAGGGGCGATCTCTGCCTAACATACAAAGCTATGTCAAACCCAGAGCTGTTGGACATGGTCCACTTAATGAAATCCCAATCCCTCCGAGCTACACACTCTAGGGACCTTAACCTTGTCACCACAATAAACAGAACATGCTGGAGGGATAGATTCCTGTCCCAGACACTTCCCATACTCTGGAACAGACTACCTATGTCAAACAGAGCTCCTCATTAACACTCAAGAAAAATCTTGATGATTGGATGGGAAATGGGAAATTCACCCCGGGCATCACTTCTGTGGCTCTGCTAGACAGGGGCACAGGAAAATAATTTTCTTGGGTGGCAAAAGCCAGGGTACATTTTTTGGCTAGGGTTGTATGGGCCCTAGGGCCGATAGCCTAGTACCTACCTATGAACCTATGAGTCAGGGACTCTAGTATCTGTCTGGTTTGACTGGAGCAGGAGGCAAAGAATCAGGATTTAAACTGGATTCAGAGTATACATCATCCACAATGTGTAACACTGGCAAAATAGCAAGGGGTCTGTGTTGAGGCAATAAAAGGAACTCTCTGAGCCTTTTCTTGGATTCTAAGTAATCCTGGCCCTTCCAGTGGAAATGCTCCCTCATGGTATGTAAAGTTTCCCCAAAAGAGTAGTCCTCTGGAGGAGAGGCTGAAGGAACTGAATCTTCAGCATCAGAATCCTCATAGGGGGGTAAAGAGTATTCCTGATCTGATGGGGAATACTAAGAAATGGAAACCTGGTCAGATGAGTCAGTCTGCATACTGTCTAGGCCTTCATCAGGAGGGGGATGGGAACCCCTGATCAGAGTAATTAAGTCTTTGGCCATTTTGAGCATCGGTTTCCTAGGCATGGAGGCCTGTGCTGGTGAATGCTGAACTTGCTTCTTTATTTTTAAAGGGGTTTTAGTCTTGGCAGAAGATTTGATGGTTAGTTGAGTAGGTCTGAATACACCCTCTGAAGCTGAGGGTTGTTCAGCTGCTCCGGATCCCTCTGAAGTGTTAGTTTCGGTAGGCCCTAAATCTTGAGTATCCGGAGGCCCAGCCATCTCCACGTGGGAGTCGGAGGCAGCCTGTGGTTCTAAAGAAGCGGCAGTCAGGGGCAGCGAATGAGCCTTGCTGAAAACCGGAGAACCGGTGACTGGCCTAGAAGAGGCTTCGTCATCAGTTGTGGGCCTCGGATGCCTGTCCTTGTCTTTGTGCTTTTTGTGTATCCCGGTCGTCAGTTGTTCTGACGGCATGGTATAATTGAATTTTCTGCCAAAATAATTTCGGGGAAAAATCAAACCGACGTTTAATAGTGCGCTTGTTAAACCAAGCACAAAACCGACAACCAGTGACGTTGTGGTCTGGGCCTAGGTATGGGATACAATAAGAATGAAAATCCTTATGAGGTATTTGCTTCCCACAAGAAATACAATTACTTTTATTGACATCGGTCTGAGGCAAGAAAAAGGTTTTCCCAATGGGGTACTTAGCTTTATAGAAGACTTCGGTTCTGAAATTCGAACTGAAAATCTCAGGAGTCGGCCGACCGGCACTTGCAAACTGCTTTTGCTTCGGGCACCGCGCGGCAATTAAGACTGAAGAAAATGGCGTCGGCTGCATCTTATATACCCCTGTCGCACTGACGTCAGGGAAGAAGCAACAGCAACCGATGCCGGACCAAAACTTTGGAACTCTGGCGACTGCAGGACCGCCCGACGGCAGGATAACCCAAGTGTAATGACTGCAGCAGTGAAACACGATGAACATCTGGCAATTTAAAGCCCTAATGGCCAAAGTAGCAGACGTGTATACCTTTTTACCCCCCATCTGTCTAAGGCTCTAGAATCTCTCTGAGAAGGGGTAGGATTTTTAGCAGCCGTAGCCTTAATGAATTTTGGTCCTTGGGAAATGGTCTCTGGATCCGCAGTAGGATTCTTGAAAAGGAACTTGAGTCAGGTACTCTAATACCGGTCAGGTTTTCTGGGAGCTGGAGGTAAAGTGTCTGGGGAAAGACTAGCTTCCAAGAAAGCATCATCTACAATGTCCAGAACAGGAGGGATAGCTTAAGGCCTGTTTTGAGGAAAGAGTAAGAATTCCCTAAGCCTCTTTTTGGAGTCAGAGTAATCCTGGCTTTCCCTACTGAAATGCTCCCTAAGTGTGCAAGGTTTCACCAAAAGAAACATCTTCTGGGAGGGGAAGCAGAGGGAATGGAATCCTCTGCATCAGAATCCTCATAGGTAGACAAGGGAAAATCCTGGTAATCAGAATGAGCAGAAATATCAGATTACTGATCAGAAGAATCACAAGGAAAATCAGTTCTTGGTCTCAGAGGGGAAGGCTGGCTTCCCCCAATTAAGATAAGTTCTTCAGCCTTTCTAAGCATTTGTTTTTTAGGCATATGGGCCTGAGCCTGCTGTTCAGACGATTTTCTAAGCATGGTGCGAGTGAGGCCTGGATGAAGATGATGGCGTCTGTTTAAAATGCAAGTCTGTAGGCCTGAATACACCCTCAGAAGCTGGTGCCTGCACAGTGGCGCCGGACCCATTCAACGTAGAGACATCCGCAGGTTCCATAGTGGAAGAAGCATCGAGCGGCATACCAGTCTCCGAATGGGTCTCGGTAGAGGCCTGCGTATCTGAAGTAGCGGGTATCTGGGGCTGTGAAAGCACCTGAGTACTGGCAGACTGGCGACTAGCTTAATGGAAGCATCGTCGGCAGTTTTGGACCTATGTGGTCTGTCTTTATCCTTACGTTTTTTCGTAAGTCGGATGGCTTAACGAAGCCACTGCGGAGTACAGAGTCAGAGTACGAATATAATTTGCTGCAAAGATAGCCAGACGACGGATAGTTCGGGGGTTGAACAAGGCAGAAAACGGACAGCGAGGGACGTCGTGGTCTGGGCCTAAACAGAGGATGCAGTACGAATTAATCTCTATGAGGTATTTGCTTTCCACAGTTAAGACAATTGTTAACTTTTACTGACATCTGTTGGAGCAAGAAAAAGGATCCCCAACGTGGTACTTAACTTTTTATTGAAGACTTCGGATCTGAAACTCAAAAACAAAAATTTCAGGAGTCGGCCGACCGGCACTTGCGAAATACTTCTGCTTCGGGCACCGCACGGCAAAAAAGAGTGATGTAATGGCGTCAGCTGCATGTTTTATACCCCTGACGATCTGACGTCATGGAAGGGAGAGCATCCGATGCAGGAATCCAAAGACTCTGGTATTCAGGCCAGCTGAGGGCTACCTGCAGGCAGATAACCCAAATGTGATGACTGCAACAGTGAAACACAAAGAACATCCATGCCTGCTGTTCAAGGTAACACCTCCAGAAACACCACCTTCATGGGCACAGATACTGACTTGGACTTAACTAAAATTCCAACATGCATGTGAATCTCATGAAATAGCATAATCCACAGATAAAGACTAGTACAATGCAGACGCTCTGTCACTTGGCCCATCTTCCAGACAAGGTCAATGACTAGATGCGATGTTAATGCTAACACTTCAGTGCCATCTCTTCCCAGCAAGCCACTGTAAACAGAATAATGTCCAAACAACATGCACAACATACTTAGGGTAAACCATGCTGATACTAGTGCAGGCCTGAGTTAAGACACATCCAGCTCACTCTATACACAACTATGACAGATGACCAACACACACAAACACTGCTGAAGAAGGCTTGTGTCCATACTAATGGCAACAAATGCAGTCAGATACTAGCTCACAGGCTGAAAGGTCTTTAGCTAAGTGGCAATGTTTCTGCTACAACTATAATGGACATCAACTACAGGGCGCCATATATACAGCCATTCCCACATAAGCAGACAATATTACCAGAGTTTTGAGAAATGCAACAGAGATCAGCCTCTGGATCACATTCAAACACTCAGCAGGACCCCCCCCCCCACACACACACACACACACTTTGCAGGGTACCAACAACAGTGTGAATCCAACAGTAACCAGCCACACTGCCCACCGGTCACAGTTTCAAGAACAATGCTGTGCGTGCTTCAGCAAGGGACTCCTACTGGGAATGGCACAAATAATGGTCACATAGCCACAGCTGTGCAAGGGCCAAAATATACCATCAAAAAATGCCAGTTTGTCCAGTACGGCAAACTGAACATACATAAAGCATAAAATCATCTGAGAAACGTCTCAATGCATACTGGTTACTTAATGGGTCCTGTGGCTAACATGGGTCTAGGTAAGACACAGCTGGGACTTCATAAGTGTGATGACCATAGATTGCTATACATCATAACTGTCAAAGAATCCAACCAGTATGCTATACTCAATCTGAGGCACAGAAGACTGACTAGTGGTGGACTCCTGCAAGCAGTGCAGAAACATGTTGGCATACATAAGAATATGTTTACATAGTTTTAGTTCTGGCGTACTGGAAAGACAAGGAAATAAATAAATTACATGTCTGCTTTCCCATATCAAAGTACATGCCAATACTTTTTTTCTTTTTTTCGATGGAAATCAACTTTTTCACTCCAAAGATTACCATTTAAGCTCACAATCTGACTCTACGAGAATAAACTACACCATGCAAGCATCAGCTTACATCACGAGGCAGCAATACATGAAGCAATGTCTCAATTCTGAGGATAGGCTGGGGTTTACAAAATACATGCTTGTTAAAACAGATGGATATTGGCAGATGCTCAAAACCAGTTAATCCATCAATTCCTAAGACAGGAAAGTGGGAAGGTTTGGCACAGTGGTTAAAGGTTTTACATCATGAATACAAAATAGGGAGGTTGATTCGGACCTCTGGTTACTGGCTAGACTTGTAATAAATTGCCTAAAGACAGATACCATTGTGTTCATAGCTAAATTCTAGGCCAAGACCGACAAGCAAACATAGGTTAGTTTGAAGAATGGGTGGTCATATACGTGAAGGGCTCAAATGGGAAGATGCATCATATTTACACTGTCAACTTTTTCTCTGCACCCTCTCAAGCAGAAAATACTGCAAGATGGCCTCTACTGATGAATAATCATGACTGCCAATAAAGAAGGGTGGCTGCAGATGCGTAGACTGAGCATTCTTAAAACAACAAGCAGTTGACTACAAAAGCAGGTGTTGTGATAAGAGTCCTACTGGTGTTGACTGAAAAAGAAAATCCCCCATTTCTGTCAAACTATGCTGACCTTTGCAGGCCTCCAGATAAGAAACTAACATGATGGAACAAAAACAGCAGCCCTATTTCTGTAGCTGTGTATTACATTAATAGGGTGACAAAACCCATCTACCCAGGACCCAGTACCATACTGTGTGGAAAAGCCACAAGTGGGAGCTATTCATTTTCTGGCTCTCGTTATGTAGGCCTACTGAATGCCTTCATTCTTATTTATTAAAGAAAAAAAAAAACACCCATTTTCTCTTTTTTCACCATCCAGCTTCTTGAACCAGCTGCACTAGGTCCATAACCCAACTTTACATTTTCAGAATGCTAGGAATCAACACACTGCCAGTTAAGGAGAAAACAGAGATGTACTGATATTACTAAGCAAGAGTCAATAAGGCACTAAGACCAGATTCTCATCAACCAGACAAAAACTGCACACAAATCAAGCATGCTGAACCGTCATATGGGGGGGGGGTGTCTAGCATGCCACATCAACTAGTGTCAAGTGCCTTGGTGAGCCTGAAGTTTTTATTTAATGGCCTCAGGCTGTTGTGAACAATGGATATTGGCACAAAGCCTTACTATGCAATGTATCCATAATGTGAAACAAAATGACAATTTATCTACTCTGTCCAGTTTCAACATGTGTACTACAGTCTGCAGCAGATTTTACCACAAAGCAACCAGAATACTGCACAGTTAGACAGTGAATGAATGGACTCCACTATACTCAAGTGACAGGTAAAGTAATGAACCTATAAAACAGGATAAGAGTCTTAGTAAGGTGTATAGTGCTTGGCATACAGTGCAGATGTGAAAGTAATAAATCAATGCGTACCAAACGATTACCAGGGAGATCACTATGGATACCTTTTGCTTGAATATAGCTATGTTTGTTTACTGTCTGAGTTACTGATTGTGCTGCATTCTGGTTGCTTTATAATAAAATTTGCTTAAGACTACAGAACACAAGACTCAATGAAAAATCAGGATTGCTGGCAACTTCTTAAAAGTGGAAAAAAAAACCTGATGAAGAGGTACAAGCAATGACTGTTAAATGGAGACTTGCCAATGGATCAAGCAACAAATTCTTAGCAATTTTCAGGAAGCCTGTTTTCTTCCTGCACCTGAGATGGACAACCAGGCCCGCTAGGGCCAGACTGAAGCAATGAAGATAACTTGTACAAAGAGTAACCTTAAGAAAACTGTCCCAATTACTAGCAGAAACCTTCCACCTTAACTATTGAACCTATGAATGGCATGTAAAGGGTTGCACATTTACATTTCTAAATGGTGCACAGAAATTTATATCAGTCATTCATACACAAACACAACTGCTAGATAAAAATCACTAGGCAAAATAACTGTGCCAAAATTTATTAAAGGTCTTGCCTCTTTCAAAGTAACCCAAAGGAGTCACAACTGTATCTCATATCACACAACCAGTAAATCAGCTGCTCATTTTCAGTTTAGATAAAAAGGTCACTTTCTTTTCCTTCCCAGACTTCTCTCCACCTGCAAGCTGAAACTGTGCAAGACATCATGTCATTGCTGTTCCGCTACTCTGCCACAACCATCCTTTCTGCTCTGCTAAATTCCTTTTCCATCAGCCTGTCTGTCAACACAACCTCTTCAGTTTAAATCCATATTATCAGGATATCCCGGCAGAGTCTGCATACACCTCCATAAACTGTCAACAAGAAAGGCAGGAGCATCATCTGGCTCGGTCTCGCCCATCATCCACACTAACCTGTCACTATCCTTGCCTCGTTCTGCTACCATCATTATTTTTAATCTACTATATTTACTCTATTCTTCACATCCCAACCATATGCAGAAACAATGGCCTATTTTCTCCTCGTATTTTTTTTTGCATGTGTTGTCCCCCCCAGCAGAAGCTCTCTAGCTCCACCAAGAGAAACGGTAGTGGCATTTCGCAAGTGTTGTGGCCAAATAAATGGATAAGACACCACTATGGTCACTCAGACAGAAAAAAATGTACCAATTAACCCCCCCCCCCCCGTATAAGGCCTTCAAGCAAGGTAACAAAATTATGGGATCTAATCTGAGAGAGCAAGAGGTTTATCAATGGAAATGGGGAAGCCTAACTTAGTTTCAGTGATTGAAGGCTTCTGGGAGAGATATGCCTGCAAGGCAAAACTGAAGTGCATCTTGTGGGGATGAAAACAAGAGGCATCTGTAGTAAAAAAGGACTCTAGATAAAGTACGTCTGGGTTAGAATAGAGCTGTCTTTCTGGATGAAAGGAAGGAGCAAGTCTGATCACTGGAGGGCAAAACCATCTCTGGCCAGATCCACCTACATAAGGGATCAGGGAAAATAAACTGCAACACTTGGCATTTGTCTCAGATGCAAACACTGAACAATGGACTATCCAAAAGTCAATACTATAAATCACCAAGGGTTACAGTGACCACTTGCAGGTAACCAGGAGATAAGTAGTGCTGACACCTCACCATCAGACATTTACTGCCTCTCAGTGCAAACTGCAGGAATACATGCTTCATTTCATGATAGACCAAACAAAGCAGAGCTGTCAAAGTAGAAACTTCCTGAACCAGGAAGTCCTAAAAAGGAAAAAAACAAAAAATTGCCTCCTTTTTCAAGATATGAAGTTGAAAGACTTCAGGCACTCAAACACCCTGAAGAGTTTTTTCCACCATACTTAAGTGTCTTCCACAATACAGATACTGCCACATCTGTAACATCCCATCTCCAACTTGAGCAGATGCTGGGGAAACTATGACCTGAAACTTGCCCCCATCCTGAAGGTTGCACAAATCCAGCCAACACTGCAGACGCACTGAACAGGCCTTCAAAGCTGACAGGAAAAAGGACTGAAATGCTGGGACCACTGGACTATCTTACCAATGGTGAGCACTGATGGGGGACCTGCCACGAGGGACCATAATTATACAATGACTCCCTATTAATATTCAAAAACATTCACGGTGATTGACCAGCCCAACCAGCGTGCCCACTGTAAATCCCACAATATACCAATGGAAATAAGTCCGGTCGCCCAGACTTTTTTTTTTCCTTGGTATAAACTGCCCCAAAATCTTTTTCACAATTAAAAAAAAAGAGAGAGAGAAAATTGAGCAACGGAGACTCTTCTCAGTTGCTTCAGTTTCAAACCAGTGATGTACTGGGTATGAGTGGGAACACAATCCCCATATGCATGCTCAGTACATTAAAACAAAGAAGCAGTGTACCACAACCAGCGGAACAGCAATCCGCCGGTATACAAAGACATTTAAAAAAAAAGTATTTTTTTCTTAAATGTCATTGTACAATAGCAATAACGGACTCCATGGGTGTGGTATATTGAAGATTTACCCACAGTTGCCTTTGTTTAATCACTAGGGCTTCACCCTAGTGATTAAACCACACCAACCGTGGGTAAATCTTCAATATACCACACCACCTCACCGGTTATTGCTTAAATATCCAACAGCCAGAAGGGTCTGAAGGCTTAAGATAAGTCTCTGCTAGAACATCTTATGCAAAGTGAATGGAAGCAATTACTGCTGAAGGCACACTGTCCCTTTCTGGAGTAGAAAAGCTCACACTGGAGTGTCCAATGTGCAACCTTTGAAGAGACAGAGACCGACTGGCAGCAACTAGAAGTTTGTAATGGCAAACTTACTCAAACAGAAAATTTGAACAGAGACTCATCTCTTACAAACCAGACCTAATGTTGATGAGACAAAGGAATATCCTTGTTTTCTGAAGTCTTTGGCAAGAATGAAAGAAAGGTCCTAAACTGGAAATTAGTAACCCTGGTCCAAAAGCAAAGAAATGTCTAACTCATTCTGATGATGAAGCAAGTCTTCTATAAAGTCTAAAACAGCCCATCTTATTCCCATTCAGACATACAAGAGAAGATGGACGGCACAAGCACCACGTGAAGTTTCTTTTAAAATTAAGGGCCTAAAATTCCTTTGTTTTCCTGTCAAAAATGATCTGGGTCCTCCTGGATTTTTGAATAGGATTCCACACTGAACAGCTTTACTTCAGCTCACCAAGTGTGAAAACAAAAACGGGAGGGGGGGGTGAATTGAAACGGTTAAAGTAAAGCTCAGTTTCTGGCTAGTAAGTACTCTGCTTGGATGTCAGCAAATAAGAAATTTGGAAAAAATATGAAAACCAAATCTACCAGAAAAGGTGGAGTGTGTGTGTCCAGGAAGGATTCTGCAACTGTTCAACAAAAAAAGCAGTTCAAGATTCAACTTTAGTGCAATAAATGGATTCCAGTAATAGAGGAAAAAATCTTATGAACATTTTTTTTAAATAAATGACACACTGAAGGAATATATCTACTCAAAAGGCCAGGAAAATGCAAGAAGTTTTAATAAACTGTTCAGATAAACTGATAAAAATGCAAAAAATAGGGGTTGAAATGAAGAAAAAGCTGGCCAAGTATGAGGCTTCTCAAGAAGACCAGTTTAAAAAAAAAGTTAAGACAGAAAAACTGGAAGGAACAGACTATTTTATAAAAATGCAAGTAAGGAACTGGACAGCTGTACCGTGGCAGGATTTGTTAATTGAAAGTGCACAATGGTGTGCATGCTCACAACCTGGCCATGAGGAAGTGATAGACTATGAAAAATGACAATGGTAGATGTGTGATAATAAGGGGCTACTGACAAGGGAGAAGTATTATGCTGGCATATTTATAGTCTACCAAAAACCATTATGGAACTTAAAATTGTGGGAGAAGTGAGCTTTCAGCAGGGAATATTACTTAAAGGTGGGGACTGGAACTCTATTTGCAATAGAGAGTATGTAACAGGGGGACCAAAAAGGGAAAACCTAAAAGGTACATTTAAGAAATTGAGAATATCTGGTATGACAATTTACTTATTTGCAAGGTACAATAACTGGGCTAGACTAAAGAGCAACTGTACAAATCACAGAAACATTTGCATTTAAGTGAAAGCTTTGACAAATATCCAATAACAATTTCAGATCATGCACTATGGGGGGGGGGGGTGTTGAGTAATTAAGTAAAAATAATTCACTTTAACTACCCGATTAAAAAATAGGAATGGGTAGTGGAAACTTATTAGGGGGGATAGAAATATCTTCAGAAGTTGTAGCTGGTGAGTGGGGTAAAGTGAAAATTGAGTTTAAAAACAGTAGAAATATGGGAAAGATCTGATCAAGTAGTAATAGGAATTACTTTGAGAGACCGACAAAGGTTAAAGTATTGCAGAAATAGAGGAATCTCAGAAGTGAGAATGCAGAGTGAAAGAAAAAGAAATAATCGGGATAATATGCGTAAATTTAGACAGATAACTGTAACTCCAGAGCACAAAAACTTTTATCCCAATGACTTATAGAAAAGTAGAAAGGGTTCTTGCCAAACTTGGGGGACATGTAATAAAAAAAAGTTACCAGAGATCCTTTAAAGATTTTAAAAATATTTTTGAAATTATTAAAATTTGTACCAAGTAGAAATATAAGGAAATCAAGAGCGAGTGCATCTGGAAACATTTATGTAAAGCTTATTTATGCCAAGGTCAACAATCAACAGTTAAGATAGGAGGAAATTAGACAAACAGTTGTGTATAAACCCATCTTCAGGAAAGTCTCCAAAAACGCACAGTATTCCTACGTATATTTGGAAGCTAGGAAGAAAGAGAAAATATCCATTAGACTGTTTTAGCAATACTTAAAAAGAAGGGGGAACTCCCAACATCTTGGAAAAAAACTATGGTGGCTATATTACTTAAGGATGGTAGAGACGCATCAAATCCAGCTTCAGAAAGATGCACTTCAATTTTAAGCTGAAAGATTAACAAAGGTTTCCCAAAAATTGATGGATATGGATAAATGTGGTTTTGTGAAGGGAGAGAAAAATTTGTCAACATTAATGTTTATCCACAGGAAAGGAGAATGTAAGAAAACATAACTGGTATTGGTGGGTTTTAATGCAGAGAAGGCATTTGATAAGTTGTGTTTAAATAGAGGAAAGAGGCAGACGTGTCCTCTTTCCCATTTGTTTGTTACTTTATATCAGAGCTACTGTCAAAAAAAAAGGGACTCAGAAATACAAGGATATAGTAGGAATAGTAATAAAAAGCTGGCTTTATTTGTAGAGGATGCCGTTTTGTAGCTGATAAAACCAGAAAATGACATTTAAGTACTGTGGAACATTTTCAGATAGTTAAATTTTTTTCTTAATATAAATTTAAAGATAAAACAAAGGCTATAATTGATGTACCCACACACAAATTGGTTCAGCAATACCCATATTTATGGAGACACAATAAGAGGAGGTAATGGGAGTACAGATTAAAAGGTTTTTATCATAGCAACTAAGGATATGTTAGAAGAGATTAAACAAAAGACCAAAACAAATTAAGAAACTGGAAGCTGTTTATGGATATGGACATACTAAGATGCAAGTGAAAATGTGTAGTGCCTTCAATTTTAGTCACGAGTCAGGCTTTTTTTATCCAGCACAGAAGTTGTGGACAATAATAAAGAGATGAAGGAATTAATGTGGGAGGGGAAGAGGGCAAGAGTTAAGTGGGATAAGTTAATCCTTTCAAGAGAACAAGAGTTTACAGCTACACAAGGTTCACACTTAACATAAGTAGGTTACAATTCAAAATGGAAAGGGAAGAATGAAGTGGGGGGTACAATAAATGGAGAGAGTGGGATTTTGGATTCAGATCCTTAAGGAAAATGACAACCATACAGAATATTATAGTCATGAAGAAGCAGAAAGCATTCCAAGAACTAAGCCAACACAATAACTTAGAAAGGAAATTTTGCCAATAGGGATGACTGCAAGTAGGGGTACAGAAAATTAGCACGAGGGGACTGGAGAAAACTGGCAGATGAGCCAATGTATTGGAAGTAAATAACTAGACAGGGAAAGGTAAAGTGAGTGGGATGAGGCCAAGATGATGTTTGGACTGCAGGCTAGAGACTGCCCTCCCTAGTGGGAATGGATATTAGCACACTGGTAAACAGAAATGGACATGGGAATCATAAGTGAAAGACTTGATCTGGTAGGAGGTTTAGTCAAATCTAGAATCTAGCTGCTGTTGAAAAACGTAATTAGTGGGACATATAAAATATTGTATGATAACTACAAGAATCAGAGGAAGTTAAAAGAAAATTAGAGAGAGTGACTGGAAAAACAATTTACGAGAGAACAATGACAGGACATATGCATGGCTCCCACATATGCAACAAAGTCTAGAAGGTTTAAGATCTTTGTTGGAAGTGCTTGCACAGGTGCTTTTATACCCCAAGCAGACGTCAAATAATTTTTCCTCACGTAGATAGCAAATGTTGGGTATGATGGAGAAGAGGTAAATGGGAATACATGGTTTAGGAAATGTAATGAGTTGGGAAATCTTAAAAATTCCCCACAAAGTACTTAAACACTGGGTGAACAAACGGCTGTTAATGGAGGATAGGATTTCTTTTTGAGCTAAGATACAGGATCTGACTTGCCTAGACATAGTAAGGCCTAAGGTTTAAATTATGTTTGCTGCCAAAAAAGCATCTACTAGAAAATGGAAATCTAAATCTAAATCAGCTATATTTGAAATACTGAATACTGAGAGAGAAAAGAACTGGGAGAGAGATCTTTAGAAAAGCAAAGGAACATATTACATAGAATAAAAGGAGATTGTGGGAACAATACATGCAGAATAATGTTCAGGAGAAGGAGTAGTGAGGTTTAAGGGAAGGCAGGAACTCAACAGTGTACGTAACGGTGGACTGAAATATAAAAAAAGGAGGTCATCTATAATGTAGGCTTCAAGAAAGTTAGTTTTTTTCTGTTAATGTACATTTGCCTATGTTTTAAGTGATAATTCAAAAAAGTTTAAAAAAATTCCTAAAAGTACAGTTGCACTTGCTGCACTTGCACATAACACTAGATTTTAGATTTCTTCACTGCGAGAGTGGCTTTTAGGTGATAAGAGTAATGTCATTCAAAAAAACGAAAACCTGCCAGCTTCAGAAAGCTCTGGTTCCCTCCCACAGTTCAGGGATGGCCAATCAGCACTCATAATGGAAGAGGGAAACAAATCTGCAGTCATAATGGAAAAAGCTTCAGAACTTTCTTGCCTATACTCAGCCTGAACTGATCAAGAATTAGCCAAAGTATTTTCCAACAATAACCGTATACAATACTAGAGCGAGATGTAGGTTGGATGAGACTACTGCTGAAGTGAAGAATTCAAACATCTACTGTTATGGGCAAGTACAACTTACACAACTGTACTAGGTTAAACATTACCACCACTGCAATAGTCTTTAGGCTATACGGGTTGGATTACCAACGCCTATTCAACCTTGGGAGGAAGGATACAGACTCGGGAGACCTTGGAGAATAGTCCTAGCAAAGCTAGTCCAGGCTCTATCTAAAGAATGTTTGCAATGCTTTGCAAAGTTATATACACAAGACATGTTTGCTGTTTCTAGAATGCTTCTAGGGTCCACCCCTTTCCAATATGCCACTGAAGACAGGGCACTCTTGGAATAAGCTTCGATATTGCATGGAGAGAGCAACCTTCAATAAATAGCCCATTCTGACACAGGTCATTTTTTCTTAGTCCCAATATAAGAAATAAACAGCTGATAAGCTTTTCTAAAGGTCTTGATTCTGTCAACACAGTACCTCAGCTGCCTATGCATGTCCAGAGTAGGTAGAATCCTCTCTCCCTGGTTCTCAAGGTCAATACAGAACACTGGAAGATTGATGGCTTGACAGCCTGGGGCATGAATGACAAATTCTTTAATGATACCATATCCTTAATGAGGAAGCCAGCAAGGTACACCCACCATGACAGCTTGCAACTCTAACACTCTTCTTGCAGATGTCACTGCAATAACAGTTTTCCATGCAATGAACCTTAAATCTCCTTGATGTGTAGGTTCAAATGGAAATGTGGTTAACTTTTCCAGCATAAAGTTAAAATTCCAAGAGGGAGCAACCTGTCTGTATGGTGGTTTCAGGTGCACACTCCTTTCAGGAACTGTTTTACTAAAGATTGGGGGGAAAAAAGTGGATGATCCATGGGCAGACATGTGAAAACTGTTGCAACATGTGCCTTGACAGAGGTCAAAAGCTAGTAACTCTCACAAACATTTGAGCACCAGAACAGGCAGAAACTAGAAACCTATTTCTACTTGCTTTTATAACATCTTCTAGAAGCTGGCTTTCTAGCCTCTTCAGTACCCGTTACACATCCTCTGAAAAAAAGGTGCCTAAATGTTATTATAATTTAATCACTCAGGCACTTTAACTGAAGACGTCTGAAATTGGAGTGCATCAAAATTTCCCCCATCTTGTGCAAGTAGGTGCAGTTTTGTGAGGAAACTTGTGGTAACTGCTCTTGGCCTATTTCAAAAGGGAGAACCAATGCTGCCTAGAATAAAAAGGCGTCTGCAGAATTTTTGGAGAAATCTGAATCTTCAGAAAAACGCTGGTTATCAGTGGAAAGAAAAACAATCTGTTTTCGAGGCCTGTTTGCAGAGTCCCAGAATAGAATCCGTTGTCTGTTTTGAAAAGGGGCAAATACATTTATATGAGGCATTCCCCACAACTGGATCAATCCCCATAAGGCCCTCTCATTTAATTTCCATTCATGAGGGTCTGCCCTGGTTCTGCTCAACTTGTCTGCTACACGGTCTGACAGAAAGCAAGATGCTTGGAGGGTTAAAAAAAGCTGAAGAGCCCACTCCCAAGCAATCATAGCCAGCCTATATATAGGGTACAGCCTTGTACCCCCTTGCTTGTTGAATGACCACATCAATGTGGTGTTATGGTGCAACTGTAGACTTCCTGGAGACCACAAATGAAAAAATTAAGCCATGGATCACAGAGAAAATATCATTTACATTTATGTGTTTTGGTCTGTCTGAAGAATCCCACACTTTGCACCTTTAACCCCATGGAACCTGCCCCAAGCGACCTAAGCAGTCTAAGTCAGACTGACTTGGAAGGGAGAGGAGAAAAGTGGAGACCTGCATTTGCTTGCACATGTAGCCTCCACCAGTACATTTTTAATAAAAGGCCCAAGATTATCTGAAATTCCAGAGGATGCAAATTTTGAATACACATGCTTTTTAGATAGCACTAACTCTCTCTCACATGAAGCCTGGAAAAGGAAATTAAAATCATAGTTGCCATGAACCCCAGAGTCCTAGGAAACACTGGCTGAAGTCTGAGAGAGTTGAGTAGCAAAAGTGTTCCCAGATAAAAATCTACATTCTCCTGTATCAAAAATGCCTTTTGCTCCAGTGTGTCTAAGACATCTGTGATGATGTGCAGTACTGACAGCTATACCAGAAGTAGGGCAGTGGATGTGCAACATAGCCAGCTGGAGTTTCACAATATGTCAGCACAGCTAGCTGGAGTTTTGTAAAGAATTGCATGTCACTTGTACATCAAACTGATTTGTACAGCTGCTTGTTTTAAAAATGTATCAAACTGGCATGTATTTATATTCCACATAAAAATGAGACAATGCAGCTTAAGAAAATTCTGGGAGAAATTATCAGTTTTCAGCAAGGAACATGACTTATTGTGGGGGCTGGAATTTGATTTGCAGCTGTGAATATATGCCTGGGGGCCCAGAAGGGAAAGAAGAAAGGAGGGTAGATTTTTGAAAAAATTATGAAAATATCTGGCACAGAAGATGTGAATTCAGTAATAGAAGTTCAGAGTGAATTTACATACTACTCCCAAAGATATAAAAACTGGGCTAGGTAGACAAATTTACATTTCACAGGAACGTGCATTTAATTGAAGGTCTTTAAATACACCCAATAGCCATTTCAGATCACGCAGCAATAACTAACATAAAACAAAGGGTAATGAAATAAAAATGAGACACTGATGCTTTCCCACCTATTTGTTGAAAAGGGTGATTTAAGGAATGGGCACTGAAGATGATTCAAGAACTATTAGAGAGGACAGAAATTACTTCTGAAAATATAGCTAGGGAGTGGGATAAAATTAAAGGTGGAATTTAAAAATAGGGTGGAACAAAGGGAGCTATGGTAATAACTATTTACTGGGACTAAAATGTGAAAGTATTGCAGAATAGGGGGAATCTTACAGAAGAGGATCAACTGCACAATGCTAAGCAGAAAATAAGGTATTACCTTGTTGCATATGTGGAATGATTTGTTTAACAGTGTTTTAAGAGGAAGAGAAGTACCAACATCCTAGAAGAAAACAGTGGTAAGCTGTAATACCTAAAGATGGCAGAATGTAAAAAAAATCCCATTGTTGGTGGGTCTTTATGCAGAGAAAGCATTTGACATAGTAAGCTGGAACTTTATGAGCAGGGCAATAGAAGCATTTGCATTTCCTGAAAAAAATTCGGTTCATTAGGAAGATATATGAGGGATCAGAGGCGAAAACTGAAGTGGGTGGGGACCTCTCTGATAATTTATGTTTGCGCAAAGGAACCAGGAAGGGGTGCCCTCTTTCCCATTTATCTGTATTATACTTAGAAATGGCAAACAAAATAAGTGACTCGAGTCAAGAAAAGCTCTCTACTTGCAGATGTAATTTTATACCTGGCAAAACCAGAGAGACACCTTTGTGTTTTGGAACATTTTGAGATGGTTTCAAACCTTTTCTGGATACAAAAATGAATGAAGCTAAAACAAAGCCAACAACAGTAAGTATGTACCCAGATATGAATTGGTTCAGCAATATCCATACTTATAGGGCCATGATAAAATGAAATATTTAGGAATATAGATTAAAAATGATTATGATGAGGCAGCTAAGGATATAGTGGGAGACACCAAACAAAAGACAATACAAAGCTGAAAAAATTGAAGCTATGTTATATGGCTATGGATATCAATACAAGCAGTTAAATGATTTTAGTCCCATTAGTCTTATACACAGGTCAGGTATATTTTTATCAACCACAAGACATGTGGATAACAGAGAGCTAAAGAACATCTGGGAGGGGAAGACGGCAAGAGTTGTCAGATAAACGGATTCTTCCAGTAGAACAGGGCAGATTGGGATTACCTTATTTGAAAGGGTATTTCAGAGCTACACAATTAAAGTTCCAATACATACGACAAGCAGAAAACTATAATCCAAAGTGCAAAGGGATGATGATGAAGGGGGGGGGGGGGTCATCAAGAAACAAGGACAGACTGGGATTTTGGATGCAGGCTTTTAAGAACAATAAATCTGTACTTGTGTATTATCGCAACCACATTCCCAAAGTGTCCTCCTTCAAAGAATGGACAAACGAGTTATCTTTTTGCAGGGGTGGATAACCTACTAACTAGGTATGTCTGACACTGGGTAATCAGTTAGGAAGAGGAATAAATTTCAAATTTCTTTTTGAGGCTGGTGATAGTATGCAAGTACTGAAAGCTCCACCAAAACGACACAAGATCAGTATGTTATGTTGAGGGAATTACCTTACTGACTGTACACTTGTAAAAGCTGGGAGCTCAGTAACCTTTACTACTCTCTTTCTCCTAATAAATTGAATAGGGGGAGTGGGAAGAGAATGGGAGCAAATGAACACGCCATCCAGAAATATGACCGCTCCTTCTACTATATCGGTGCCCTGCTACAATCGAACACGAGTCACGCAATCTATATATTTGTAAAGATGAGCAACATGGTACAATTGTAAGCCTTTTTTCCCCCAATTATTTCTCCTTCCAGAGTACTATAACAAAGTGCAGTTCAATCACGGAAACAGAAAAGGTCGTGAGGTACACTGCCTGCACCCAGCTTTCCGCCTGACACACACTTCAAACGTGATCATCTTTCTAAGCATATACTCCAAACAAAACACGGCAGCTGACAAATTGTCACCTCACCCCCACAGCAAAAGTTAAACTTGTAAAGTAGACTGTACCCACATGCAATACCACTTGTGTACTACGAAATATATAAAACACAGTCAGTGTTAACAGCAACTAAGAACAGAAACGAGCCGCAACCTGCCTTCAATCACTGTCTTATCACACACATGATGGCATTCAGGGTCTGAGGTCCACGAACAAAGTTTTTCACTTAAGTATTTATACTTACCACATCTACAAATACTTATGTCCTCCTTGTAAGCAGCTCCTCTTTCTTGTTTGGATTCCACAGCCTTCATACTTTCTTGATTCAAGTTCCCATTACCTGCCATTTGGAATGTGGTTGCAATAATACGCAAGTACCCAATAATCATACAGAATATTATATCTATAAAGCAGCAGAAAGTATCTTAAGAACTAAGCTAACACAGGAATGGAGAAAGGAGATTCTGCCACTAGGGATGGTTGCAATTAGCAATATAAACAATAGGGGGCTGGAATTAATTGGAGAAAACTGGCAAATGAACAGAGAAAAAATAACTAGAAAGGGAAAGATGAGAGAATGGGAAGATGCCAAGAACTTATTTGGACTGCAGGTTAGAGACTGCCTTCCCTATCATTGATACAGTATAGGCAAAAAGAAAAAAATAGGGAGGTCCTAATTCAAAGGCCAGCACTGGTGGAATTCTATAACACAAGCTGCCATTAAAAAGGAATTAGTAGAACATATAAAATACTGCATGATAACCAAGAATCAAAGAAGGTTAGAAAGGACTGGAGAGAGAGAAAGACTGGATAAGCAAATTCAAACAATGGAAGGATATATGTATGTCTCCCAAAATGCAACAAAATCTAGAAGATTAGGATTTTTGCTTGGAAATGTTTAGATATTTTTATACCCCAAGTAGACTCCAAAGAACATTTCCTCGGGTAGATAGCAAATGTTGGAGGTGTGATGGGAAAGAAAGTAGTAACTGGGAACATTTTTTGTGTGTGCTGTGAGTTGGCAGACTAAGTATTCCCTGTGGGATGCACTGTTGGAGATGCTGGGTGGGCAGACTTGTGATGGAGATCATTTTTCTGAGCTACAATACGGAAAAAGAACTGCCTAGACTTGGTAAGGTGTTGCTGTGTCTAATTATGGTGACTGACGAGCAACTAGAAAATGGTAATCAAAATCTAAACCAACTATATGAGACATACTGAATATAGTGAGAGAGAAAACTGGAACGGAGATCTTTAGAAAAAGGTAGGAGCAATCCACATAGGAAATATGGGAATTGTGGGAACAACACATACAAGGGAGGAATGAGGTTGAACAGAAGGCAGGACTTAAATGAGCTATGTAAGGTTTGACTGAAAATGATTGGGTAGATAAGTTATGTATAATACTTGCAACTGGGAGTGTCAGTATGGTTTGTGATGTAAAATGCTTGCAACTAGGACTGTGTCAGTGTGGTTTATTTTCATTTATATGACTGTATGTCGTGATGGTTTAATAAAGATGGTTCTCGTTAAAAAAAGGGCAGAATTTGAATAATTTATGTAATGTTGCTTAGGTTATGATGTATAGCAACATTTGATTAATTTTATATAAATGTTAATTTGCCTACATCACAAGTGATGACTCAATTAAGGCGTTACAAAAGCAGTACATTTCCTCACAAAATAAGCCCCCAAATTAATCTAAAGCTAAAACAGTGGTCCAAGACAGAAAAAGTAAAGTTTTGTACCTACCATAAATGTAGATGTTAGAGTGTTCACACTGCTACAGTCATCACACTTGGGTTATCCTGCTGTCAGGTGGTCCCGCAGTCGGCCAGAAATCCAAAGTCTTGGTCCAGCATCGGTTGCTGTCTCTTCTTCCCTGACGTCAGTGCGCCAGGGGTATACAAAATGCATCCGACGCCATTTTCTTCAGTTTTTCTTGTCCCAGATGTCAGGTGCCCCCAAGTAGGTAGGCAATACATATTGCTAATAAAACATGTAAAAGGAATAAAAAGAATACCTTCAGTTACAAGCAAATACACCACAAAGGTTGTACAGAATAGAAAGGCATAGGTAAGTCCAGCTAGTTCAGAGGGGATGGAGGGAGGGTAACCTGGACTGCAGCAGTGTGAACACTTGAACATCTACATTTATGGTAGGTACAAAACTGTACTATGTTCATAGTGTTACACTGCTGCAGTCATCACACTTGGGTTGAATCCCAAAGCCAAGGCTGGGCAGTGGTACTAAACAGGGTTCGGAGAAGCTAGTAGGCCCTGCAGAACTGCAGTGGCAAAGCCAACTCTGGTTTTTGAGTATAGAGGTAAGTGGTAGTGCTTGGTGAAGGTGTGCACTGAACTGCAGGTTGCAGCCTCCAAAATATCCTTGGTTGGTACCCCTCTGAGGAAGGCTGTTGATGTTGCTGTAGCCCTGGTGGAATGGGGCCTAATGTTACCCGGCACAGGTTTGCCATGGTGTGTGTAGCAGAAACGGATACAATGTCCTATCCATTTTGAAATGGTCTGTTTTGAGATAGCGTTTCCTTGTGATCCTGCAGCATAGGATACAAAGAGCTGGTCAGATTTTCTGAAAGCCTTAGTTTTATCTAAGTAGAAACATAGTTGCCTGTGAATGTCCAAAGTGTAGGAGCCTTTCCCCTTTATTCTGAGGGTTTAGATAAAAGGTGGGCAAATAAATGGTTTGGTTTAGAGCCACACTGGATACCACCTTTGGCATAAAAGAAGGGTTAGTTCGTAAAGCGACTCTGTCTTGATGAAAAATGATGAAAGGCTCCACTGCCATTAGGGCCTGTAGCTCTGAGACTCTTCGTGTTGAAGTTATTGCTAGCAGCAGGGCAGTTTTCCATGATAGAAATTGTAAATCAGCTGTAAAAGCTGGTTCAAAGGGCGGTAGTGTAAGTTTTTCCAAAAAAAAATTGAGATCCCAAGTTGTTGCTCTCCGGGGCGGTCTTATGTTCTTAGCCCCTCTGAGGTACTGTCTTAGTAATGGATGTGAAAATATAGGAGGATCCGTGCTGTAACAGCTGAGGCGTGGATCTTAATTGATGAAAAGGAAAGGCCTTTGTGCAACATCTCAGTTAAATATTGCAGAATCTGAGGAATATTTGGGACAAGTGGATTTTGGCCTTTAGCCTGGTCCCAGGCGCAGAATCTTTTCCATTTGTCTGAGTAGGTTTTCCTGGTGCTGGGCCTCCTGGCCTCCAGAATGACACCCTTAACAGCTTTAGAGAGAAGTGATGATTGGTTGTTTAGGTAATTTGCCATGCAGCCAGATTTAAAGTCTTGAGCTGGCTGTGTAGAATCTGATTGTTTTGCCAAGTTAGCAGGTGAGGAATTTGAGGTAAATCCATGGTGGGCCTTGAGCCATGTTCCTTAGTATTGGATACCAATGTTGGCGTGGTCAGTCTGGAGCAATGAGTATCATTTGAGGCCTCTCTAATCTGACTTTCAGCAGCGCCTTTACCAGAAGAGGCAGTGGAGGGAAGGCATACACTGTTAATGTTTTCCAACTGAATGAGAGGGCGTCCACTTTCCAAGCTAGTGTGTGGTATGTCCTTGTGCAGAATTTCTGTAGTTGGTAGTTTTGGGGAGAGGCAAACAGATCTGTCTGGGCTCCCCCATTTTTGAGTTATCATTGTGAATACTTGCGGATCTAGCTTCCACACGTGAGGATCTATGACATTTCTGCTTAGGTCGTCTGCCAATGTGTTTTCTTTCCTGGCAGGAATTGTGCTTGTAGTTGAACTTGGTAGGTCAGTGTTGTGTTCCACAAGGACACTGCTTGCCCACATAGGGGGTAGGAATGTGTGCCCCCTTGTTTATGTACCACATCACTGTGGTGTTGTCAGTCTTTATTAGGAGTTGTCCTGGATGTAGGAGGTCCTTGAAAGCGGTTAGGGCATTTTGTACAGCTAGCATCTCTTTTTGATTGATGTGTAGATGCATTTGATCTGCAGACCATTTGCTCTGAATACACTGTCCTGCCATGTGTGCTCCCCAGGCGCAATCAGATGCATCTGTTGTTATTGTTTGCCTGGCTGTGGGGTAAGGTAAAAGGCTGACCCTTGTTGAGGTGACATGCCTGAGCCCACCATAGAAACTCCTGTTGAAGGCAGGGAATTAGTGGTATTATTGTTTCCAAGCTGTGGCTGTGTTGAGTCCATACGCTTTTCAGGTACCATTGTAATTTCCTCATATGCAGTTCGGCATATGGTATTAGTAGTATTCAAGATGCCATGAATCCCAAGGCCTGTAGAATTTTTCTTGCAGGGAGTTGGGTCTTTGTTGCTATCATTTTGAAATACTGAGTTAGTTGTCCTTGCTCGTCTGGCGTGAGATAAGCCATCTGGGCTGTTGTATTTAAGCTGGCACCCAGGAATATTATGTCTTGTGAGGGCACTAGTTTTGACTTTTTTTCATTTACTGTGTACCCTAGGCAACTTAACAGGTTTTTGACCAACACCAGATGCTTTAAAAGAATGTCCTTGCTTTCTGCTTGAATAAGGCAGTCATCCAGGTATGGATATATTTGAATTCCTCTTTGTCTGCAGTAGGCAATTACTGGTGCCAGGCATTTTGTGAAGACCCTGGGTGCAGCAGATAAGCCAAAGGGCAGTGCAGAGAATTGGTAATGAGTTGAACCTGCTATAAAATCGGAGGTATCTTCTGCAACTTTGTCTGATAGGGACATGCAGGTATGCTTCCTTGAAGTCCAACGTTACTAGCCAAGCCTTCTTGCCCAGCATGAGTTGTTACAGTGTGAGCATCTTGAATTTGGGTACTTCCAGGTATGTGTTTAGAAATGAAAGGTCCAGAATGGGTCTCCAGGCTTTGTCCTTTCGGGGAACCAGAAAGAGTCTTGAGTAAAATCTTTGTCCTTACTCCTGTGTAGGAACCTGATGAATGGCTCTCATGTCCATGAGAGCTGTAATTTGTCTTTGAGCCTCTGCCCATTGATTTGGTGGCAGGTTTGGCATTCCTTTTATCCTTGGTAAAGTGTGGAAGTGGAACCTGTATCCTTGAGATACAATATTTAGAACCCATTTGTCTTTTGTGATGATGTGCCAGTTGCCTGCAAAAAGTGTTCCTCCCAAGGGGGCTGCCAAGAGGGATATGCCTGGCAGTCTGAGGGGCAAGTCATTGTGATTGTTTTCTGAAAGTTTGAGGCCTGTCTTCTCCTCCTTTCTGGGTTGTGGCACCCCATTGTCGGGGCTTGCAAGAGCCTTGTGGCTGACCTCTGCCCCTTGGGCATCTGTATTTGCCCCTCTGTGGTCTGTCAGAAGTTGGAAAGGACCAGTTTTTGGTTGGCCAATTTCTGCTGAAACGAGGAGGTTGAACCTGTAAAAAAATCCTTTACCGTCTGCATAGAATTTGCCTTATCCTCCATTTTCTTTAAAACCTCTTCTGCGTTTACACCAAATAAAACATCCTGCTGTAAAGGTGCATCCAATAGCTTTGCTATAACATGATCAGGTAAAGTTTGTTCTTTTAACCAAGCATGCCCTACAAATGACAGACCCAGTCACTGCTGCTCTACAAGAAGCTTCCAATGAATCAAATTCACATTGCAAAGTATGCTTTCCCACTTTTTCAGCTGCATGCAACAAATCTTGCATTTCCTTGTAATCGGGCTGCACTGTATGTGTGGGCTGCTCTGTCTGTGTGGTCATTTTTTGTTTTGAGACATCAAATATTGTTGGTATTTCAGCATGTGAAACTGGCAATTTAAGGCCCTCATAGCTAGAGTAGCTGAGATATATACTTTCTTTCCCCATCTGTCTAGTGCTCTAGAATCCCTTTCAGAGGGTACAGGATTTTTAGCAATACAGGCCTTAACCCCTTTGGGTCCCTGGGAAATGGTTTCTGGGTCAGCAACAGAGCTTTTATATAGGAATTTGTGCGAGTCTGGGACACTGTAGTATCTGGTTTGGCTGATGCAGGAGGTAGTGAATCTGGGTTAAGGCTAGATTCTGAGTAAACATCATCCACAATGTCCAACACAGGTGAATAGCAAGTGGTCTGTGCTGGGGTAGTAAAAGGAACTCTCTGAGCCTTTTCTTAGAATCAGAGTAATCCAGGCCTTCCCAGTGGAAATGTTCCCTCATGGTATGTAAAGTTTCCCCAAAAGAGTAGTCTTCTGGGGGAGATGCTGAAGGAATAGACTCTTCAGCATCAGAGTCTTCATAAGGGGGGAAAGAGTATTCCTGTTCCTCAGAAGAATCTGAGGAAATGGAAACCTGGTCAGACGAAGCGTAGTCCTCCTCCTGTCTAGGCCTTTTGTCAGGAGGGGGATGGGAACCCCTGATTAGGGTAATTAAGTCTTCAGCCATCTTAAGCATCTCTTTTTCTTAGGCATGGGGCCTTGAACTGGAGACTGCTGTACGGGCTTCTTTACTTTTAAAGGAGTTTTCAGCTTTGCATAAGATTTAATAGTAAGTGTAGTTGGTCTGAAAACACCCTCTGCAACTGAAGGCGTTTCAACTGCACTGGAATCCCCTTCTGCCATGGAGTTGGAAGGGCCTAAAGATAAAGGCTCTGAAGGCCCAGCAATCTCCACTTGGGAGTCGGATGCAGCCTGGGGTTCTAAATCAGCAGTCGTCAGGGCTGCGTAGGCGCCTCACAGAGCCGGAGAACCGGCGACTGGCCTAGTATAGACCTCTGAGTCTGGTTTGGGTCTCGGCTGCCTGTCCTTATCTTTGCGTTTTTTATGCATCCCAGGTGTCGGTTGTTCAGACGGCATGGTATAATTACATTTTCTACCAAAATAATGTCGGGTGAAATCAAACAGATGTTTAGTAGTTCATTTGTTAAACCTAGCACAAAACCGACATCCTGTAACGTTGTGGTCTGGGCCTAGGCAAGGAATACAATAAGAATGAAAATCCTTATGAGGTATTTGCTTCCAACAAGAAATGCAATTAACTTTTTCTGACATCGGTCTGAGGCAAGAAAAGGTTCCCCAACAGGGTACTTAGCTTTATTGAAGACTTCAGTCTGAAATTCAATTTGAAAATCTCAGGAGTTGGCCGATCGGCACTTGCAAACTGCTTCTGCTTCGGGCACTGCGCGGCAAGAAAGACTGAGGAAAATGGCATCGGATGCATCTTATATACCCTTGGCGCACTGACGTCAGGGAAGAAGCGATAGCAACCGACGCCGGACCAAGACTTTGGAACTCTGCCCGACTGCGGGATCGCCTGACGGCAGGATAACCCAAGTGTGATGACTGCAGCGGTGTAACACAATGAAAGTACAGTTTTGTACCTACCATAAATGTAGATGTTAAAGTACTAATACAGCTGCAGTCATAACAGATGGGTTCTCCTGCCGTCAGGTGGGTCCTCGGTTGGCCGAATTCCAAAGTCTAGGTCCAGCGTCGGTTGTCGTCGCTTCTTCCCTGACGTCAGTGCGACAGGGGCATAAAAGAACCATCCAACGTCATTTTCTTTAGTTTTTCTTGCCCCAGATGTCAGGTGCCCCCAGAAGGAAGGCAAAACTTAAATTTATGTAGTAAAGCAAATGCAATATAATCAAAAAAACAGTAGTTGCAAGCAAATACAGCATAAAAGAATACCCCAATGAGGTTGTATGAGGAGGTGTTAGCCATAAGGCCTGTCCCAAGAGGGGAAGGAGGGAGGGAAACCTGGACTGCAGCTGTATTAGCACTCTAACATCTACATTTATGGTAGGTACAAAACTGTACTATGTTCATCGTGCATACAGCTGCAGTCATAACAGATGGGTAGAATCCCAAAGCTAATAAAGGGGTGGTAGGCACTAAGTGGAACTAGGTGGAGCCAGGATGCCCTGCAAGACTGCAGTGGCAAAGCCCGCTCTAGTTTTGGAGTATAATGGTAGGTGATGGTGCTTGGCGAAAGTATGTACAGAACTCCAAGTGGCTGCTTCCAAAATATCTTTGGTAGGAACCCCCCCCCCTGAGGAAAGCTGCAGAGGTAGCTGTGGCCCTTGCGGAGTGAGATCTGATGCCTGTAAGTACAGTTTTACCATGAAAAGAGTAAAAAAAGCATATGCAGTGGGCTATCCATTTTGGGATTGTCTGTTTGGAAATAGACTTCCCTTGAGCACCTGTAGCATAGGACACAAAAAGAGTTGCTCTGATTTTCTGAAAGCCTTTGTTCTGTCCAAATAATAACGGAGCTGTCTGTGAATGTCCAAGGAATGTAGTAGCCTCTCCCCTTTGTTTTGTGGATTAGGGTAAAACGTAGGTAAGTGGATAGCCTGATTCAAGGCTACCCTGGATACTACCTTTGACATAAATGAAGGATTGGTCCGTAAGGAAACTCTGTCCTGATGGAAAATGATGAAAGGCTGCACAGCCATGAGGGCTTGTAGTTCCGAAACCCTGCGTGCTGAGGTAATAGCTAGAAGGAAGGCTGTTTTCCATGACAAATATTGCAGATCTGTTTAAGCAGCTGGCTCAAAAGGAGGCAGGGTTAGTTTTTCTAGAATGAAATTGAGGTCCCAAGCCGGTACTGGTTGCTTCCTTGGGGGGTTTATATTCTTAGCCCCTCTGAGGAACTGTCTTAAGAGAGGGTGAGAGAATAAAGGAGGATCAGTGTTGTACTCTGCAGAAATGGCTGAGGCATGGATTTTGATGGAGGAGAATGAAAGTCCACTGCTTAGCAGCTCGGCTAGTTACTGTAGTATTTGAGGTAAATTCAGTATTCCAGGATTCTGACCCTTTTTCTGATTCCAGACACAACCGTTTCCATTTTGCGGAGTAGGCTTTTCTAGTAGAAGGCCTTCTGGCCTCCAAAATGACATCCTGCACCTCCTTGGAGAGTAGGGTCTGCTGTGAATTTAAGGAATCCTCCATGCGGCTAGATTGAGTGTTTTCAGCTGACTGTGAAGAGTTTTGAAGTTGTGCTGAGTCAGTAAAAGAGGCATTAGAGGCAGGATCCATGGTGGGGAACGAGTCAGGCTCCTCAGGAGTGGGTACCAGTGTTGTCTTGGCCAGTCTGGAGCAATGAGAATCATCTTTGGTCTGTCTGCTCTGGCTTTTAATAGAACTTTGGCCAGCAGTGGAAGAGGTGGAAAGGCATAAACCGTCATTGTTGTCCAACTGAAAGAGTGCGTCCACTTTCCAGGCCTGTGGATGAAAGGTCCTTGAGCAGAATTTTGTCAATTGGTAATTTCTGTGGGTGGCAAAGAGATCTATGTCTGGCCTTCCCCATGCTTGAATTATCATTGTAAAAACTTGAGGATGCAACTTCTATTCGTGTGGATCTGTCACATTTCTGCTCAGGTTGTCTGCCAGTGTGTTTTCCTTCCCTGACAGGAATTGTGCTTGAAGTTGGATTTGCAATTCCAGAGCCGTGTTCCAAAGGGACATGGCTAGTCTGCATAAGGGGTATGAATGAGTTCCTCCCTGTTTATGTATCACATCACTGTGGTGTTGTCTGTTCTTATCAATAGCTGCCTTGGATGCAGTAGGTCTTTGAAAGCCATAATAGCATTTATTACTGCTAGCATTTCCTTTTGATAGATGTGTAGGTGCTTTTCTTTTTGTGACCATTTTCCCTGAATGCACCGATCTGTCATGTGCGCCCCCCAGGCGTAGTCAGAGGCGTCTGTTGTGATGACTTGATTTGCTTGAGGCTTGCAGAATGGGAGACCTATGTTTCTTTGGCATGCGTGAGCCCACCACAGAAATTCCTTTTGAAGACATGGAATCAGTGGTAGGATTGCTTCCAAACTGTGGCTGTGTTGAGACCATAAGTTTTTTAGGTACCATTGAAGTTTCCTCATATGCAGCTTTGCACATGGGATTAGTAGGATGCAAGATGCCATGAATCCCAGAGCCTGCAGGATTTTCTTTGCAGTCAGCCTGGTGAAGGTTGCCAGTTTTCTGAAGTATTGAGTTAATTGCCCTTGTTTCCCTGGCATGAGGTAGGCCATCTGGGTGTTTGTATCCAAGCTGGCACCCAGGAAAATTGTTTGAGAGGGTATCCCAGAGATTTCAACAACATTATTACAAATGCCAGGTGTTTCAGAAGAGTGTGTTTGCTGTCAGCTTGGATCAGGCAGTCGTCCAGATATGGGGTATATTTGTATCCCTTGAAGTCTGCAGAAGGCAATTACTGATGCCAGGAATTTCGTGAACACTCTGGGCGCAGTAGATAAGCCAAAGGGCAATGCAGAGAATTGATAATGGGATGAACCTGCAAAAAATCTGAGGTATCTTCTGCAATCTTGTCTGATTGGGACATGCAGGTATGCCTCCTTGAGGTCCAGTGTTACCAGCCAAGACTCCTTGCCCAGCATGGGAAGAAGCTGCTGTAATGTGAGCATCTTGAACTTTGGTACGAGTAAATATGTGCTTAGGATGGAGAGGTCCAAAATAGGTCTCCAATCTTTGCCCTTCCTTGGTACCAGGAATAGTCTGGAATAAAAACCTTGACCCTGTTCTTGTGCAGGTACCTCTTGAATAGCTTTCATGTCCATGAGATCTGAAATTTGTTTTTGTGCCTCTGCCCTTTGATTGTGTGGCAGGTTTGGCATGCCTCTCATTTTTGGAAAGGTGTGAAAGTGGAATCTGTAGCCTCTGTCTATAATGTCCAGGATCCATTTGCCTTTTGTGACAGTACGCCAATTTTTCAAAAATAATGCCAGTTTTCCGCCTAAAGGTGCTGCCATTTGAGCCTTGCTTGGTATGCAAAGGGGAAAGTCATTGGGTCTGCTTTCTGAATGGCTGTGAACTATCCTCACCCCCTCTTGGTGTAGGTGTTTGCCATTGTCTACCTCTAAATGATCCTTGAGATTGCCCTCTACCTCTCGGGTGCCTGTATCTACCTCTGAGGTCTGTCCGTGGCTGGGAAGGACCAATTTTTTGAAGGCCAATTTCTACTGAAAAGTGGCGGTTGTACCTATAGGAAATCTTTCACTGTTTGCATTGATTTTGCCTTTTCCTCCATTTTCTTTAATACCTCCTCAGCTTTAACACCAAACAATACATCTTTTTGAAGAGGTGCATCTAGTAATTTAGCTTTGACATGATCTGGTAAGGTTTGCTCTTTGAGCCAAGCATGTCTACGTATGACTGATCCTGTAACAGCAGCTCTACAAGAGGCCTCTAAAGCATCAAAACCACATTGCAAGGTACGTTTACCCACTTGCTCTGCACTATGCAACAAATCCTGCAACTCCTTCAAGTCTGGTTGTTCAGGTTGTGACATTTTGCTTTTCAACTGAGAACAAAAATTGTTGAAACTTTAACATATGGAACTGACAGTTTAATGCCCTCATGGTTAAAGTGGCCGAGGTGTATACCTTTTCCCCCCCACCTTTCTAAAGCTCTGGAATCTCTCTCTGAAGGTAATGGATTTTTGGCAGTGGAGGCCTTAATTCCCTTGGGACCCTGCGAAATAGTTTCTGGGTCAGCCGCATGGCTTTTGTATAGGAATTGGTGTGAATCAGGAACCCGGTAATACCAGTCAGGCTTGACTGGAGCTGGAGGTAAAGAATCTGGGTTAAGGCTGGCCTCTGAATACACATCATCTAGTATGTCTAAGACAGGAGGTATAGCCAGAGGCCTGTGCTGAGGAAGCAAGAGGAAATCCCTGAGCCTTTTCTTGGAGTCTGAGTACTCTTGGCCTTCCCAGTGGAAGTGTTCCCTCAAGGTATGCAAGGTTTCCCCAAAAGAGTAATCCGCAGGGGGGGGGGGAGACAGAGGGAATGGACTCCTCTACATCAGAATCTTCGAAAGGGGAGTAAGAATGTTCCTGGTCCTCAGAATGCTCTGAAGTAATGGAGGCCTGGTCCGAGGAAAGGTATTCTTCCTCCACTCTGGGCCTTTTGTCCGAGGGGGGTTGAGAACCCCTGATAAGAGTAATCAAATCCTCAGCCATTTTGAGCATCTGCTTTTTAGGCATGGGGCCCTGTGGAGCTTGTCTTTTAGAATGCATGGCTGCTTTAGATTTAGTGTAAGCCTTAATGGAAAAAGAAGGTGGCCTGAAGACACCTTGAGAGGTGGCAGGCCTGTCTGAACAGTTTCCCCGCCAAGAGTGACTTCAGTATCTGTAGTCGGGGTGTGGGCCGAAGAGCCTGCGACCTCGGGCACAAAAGACACCGCTAATGAAGTGTCATCGGTAGTCAGTGGCTGCATAGGCGCCTCGCTGAGAACCGGAGCACATGTAGTCTGCTTTAGCGTGGTGTCGGTAGAAGTCGCGGACCTCGTAAGTCGGTCCTTATCTTTACGTCGTTTACTCAAAATTGGAGTCGGAGTATCCGACATGTTGTAATTAAACTTTTTGCCAAAATAGTGTTGGGTGAACTCCGCCCAAATCTTAATAGTGCGTCTGTTGAATGTAGCACAAAAACGACAGGCCGAGACATCGTGGTCTGGGCCTAAGCAAGGTATACACACAGGGAATGGAAATCCTTATGCGGTATTTGCTTCCCACATGAAATGCAATTATTAACTTTGTCTGACATCGGCATGAGGCAAGAAAAGTTTCCCCAACGGGGTACTTAGCTTTCTAGAAGTCTTCGGTTGAAAAATATTTGTAATCTCAGGAGCTGGCCGACCGACACTTGCGAACTGCTTCTGCTTCGGGCACCGCGCGGCAAGAAAGACTGGAAAAAATGGCGTCGGCTGGTTCTTTTATACCCCTGTCGCACTGACGTCAGGGAAGAAGCGACGACAACAGACGCCGGACCTAGACTTTGGAATTCGGCTGACCGAGGACCCGCCTGATGGCAGAAGAACCCATCTGTTATGACTGCAGCTGTATGCACGATGAATATCATCGTCAGTTATAGAAATACTGAGTTTCTTAAAGGGCAACGGCAGCTAGAGTAAATAAATGTAATGATTTAATGCTTTAAAAATACATAATTACATTTTCTGTATGGAAGAGTTGCCCAAAGGGGGCTTATCTGCCACAAAGGAGCTGAAGTGTTACTCTGATGCTCTAATAAAGGTTCTGATCTGCTTCTTCACCAGGCAGATGCATTTTCTACACATATTCCACAACAGCAGGTCTATAAGAACCATCTTCGGTAGTTAACAGGACTAATATCAAAGGCATGAGTATTGTCTGGCCAAAGTTTCAGACTGCAAGAACCATGTCCCTTTCCAACGTGGAGAACACACCAGTCTCTCTCTGTAGGAAGCCAGTGCCTGACCACCGGTTCTGGACTCATCCAATATCTGGGCAAATTCCTCATTTAGATCGCGCCAAGAACATGCCGGACCTCCACAGGCGTCTGACCAGAGGATTCAGCAGCATACTTGATCATCACAGGAAGCTAAAAAAGCACCTCTCCAATGACTACCTCGAGGGGAGACAAGAAATATAGATGCGGTCATCCAGCTTTCTGCCTTCTTTTTTGGACACTTCCTCCTGCACTGGAAATCTATGGAATCAGCAGATGCCATGGTGTGTTAAGGATACAGAATCTTTTTCTAAACATTTCTGCAGAGACTTTGCCAACACTTGATAGTCCTAGAGTTAAACCAGGAGCATGGAGGACAGTTTAGCACATGAAAAAAAAATTGACTTTAAGGTGAGGATGTGCTTTCCATACTCTAGACACACAATGGACTTACCAACATCCAAGTTACAAGCAAAAAGCACAGGTAAAGTACAGTTGTGTACACCTACAATAAATGTAGATGTTAGAGTGTCTTCACTGTTGCAGTCATGACTGTAGGGTTCTCCCCTGCCGGCAGGCAGCCCTCGGTCGGCCAGAATCCCAAAGTCTCGGTCCGTCGTTGGCTGTTCAGCCATGCTCCCTGACGTCAGAGCGCCAGGAGTACAAAGCTGACAGGTGACGCCATCTTCTCCAGTTTTTCTTGCCCCAGATGTCAGGAGTCCCAAAATGAAAAAGGTCCCAAAACCTTTACAAATATACCTCAGAAGAATGGTGAAAAGTAAAAATAAGAGGGGACAGGAGGGAGGGAAACCCAGACTGCAACAGTGAAGGCACTCGAACATCTACATTTATGGTAGGTGTACACAACTGTACTATGTTCGTGTTTCACTGTTGCAGTCATGACTGTAGGGTAGAATCCCAAAGCTGAAAGAAAGGGAGGTGGTTATAAAGAGGAAGAGGCGGCTAAAAGGCCCTGCAAGACTGCAGAGGCAAAGCCTGCCCTAGACTTAGAGTAGAGAGGTAGATTGTAGTGCTTAGAAAAAGTATGCACTGAACTCCAAGTTGCAAGTTGCAAATTCCAAAATGTCTTTGGTAGGAACTCCCCTGAGGAAGGCCGCAGAAGTCGCAGCAGCTCTGGTGGAATGAGTCCGTATACTCCCTGGGATTTGCTTTCCATGGTGTGAATAACAAAATCTGATTCCATGAGCAATCCATTTAGAAATGGTCTGTTTTTGAAATGGCTTTACCTTGGGAACTTGAAGCATAAGAAACAAACAATTGTTCTGATTTTCTGATGTCCTTGGTTCTGTCCAGGAAAAAACGTAGTTGTCTGTGTACATCCAAGCAATGCAAGATCCTTTCCCCTTTATTTTGAGGAGTGGGGAAAAAGGTTGGCAAGTGGATAGTTTGATCTAAAGCCACTTTGGAAACCACCTTAGGCATGAAGGTAGGATTAGTCCTCAAAGATACTCTGTCTTGATGAAAAATAATATAAGGTTCCACAGCCATAAGAGCTTGCAACTCAAACTCTCCTGGCAGAGGTTAGGGCTAACAAGATAAAGTTTTTATCTTGGAAAACAGCTATGTCAGAAGAGGCAGCAGGCTCAAAAGGAGGCAAAGTTAGTTTTTCCAAAACGTAGTTGAGATCCCAAGCAGGAATGGGAGAAGATCTAGGAGGTCTTAAGTTCTTAGCACCTCTGAGAAACTGCTTCATGAGCTGGTGGGAAAAGATGGGAGGGTCTGTATTATAATGAGCAGAAATAGCAGAGACATGCATCTTAATGGAAGAGAAAGAGAGACCCTTATGTAAGAGATCTGTCAAGTAAAGTAAAATTAAGGTAATGTTAGGAAGAAGAGGATCAGAATCCTGAGCCTGCATCCAGGAACAAAATCTTTTCCATTTTCCTGCATAAGATTTTCTAGTGCTAGAACATCTGGCTTCTAAAATGACATCCATAACCTGCTTGGGTAGGAAAGAAGAAATCAAAGGCCCTGGATTAACCAGGCCACCAGGCTGAGAGTTCTGACATGAGAGAGTGTAGAACCTGACCCTGATGTTGGGACAGAAGGTTCGGAGACTGAGGTAAAACCCAAGGGGGCTCCAGACATAGGTTTTTTTAGAGTAGGATACCAAAACTGCCAAGGCCAATTTGGAGCCAGCAAGATTATCATTTTGGGCTTGTCCTGTTTTATCTTCAATAAGACCCGTGGAAGAAGAGGAAGAGGCGGAAAGGCATACCCAGAGAGGTTCCTCCAACTGAATGACAGGGCATCCGCTTTCCAAGCTTCTCTGTGGAAAGTCCTGGTGCAAAAAATCTGTAGTTGATGATTGAGATGGGATGCAAAGAGGTCTATGTGAGGACATCCCCAGACTGCTGTTATCATCCTGAATATTTAGGTGTCTAGCATCCACTCGTGTGGATCCGAAAGGTTTCTGCTCAGACTGCCAGGAAGTTTTGTTTCCCTGGAAGAAACTGAGCTTGAAGATCCAGTTTGCAAGCTAGAGCTGTGTTCCATAGATCCATGGCTAGTCTGCAAAGGGGGTAGGAATGAGATCCCCCTTGCTTGTTTATGTACCACATAACTGTGGTGTTATCTGTCCGTATTAGTAGTTGTCCTAATTGTAAAAGATTCCTGAAGGCCAATAGAGATTTCTGAACGGCTAACATTTCCTTTAAATTGATATGCAGGTGTTTCTGATCCTTTGTCCAAAGGCCCTGCAGACAGTTGCCCTGAAAATGGGCTCCCCAAGCATAATCCGAGGCATCCGTGGTTAGAATCTGAGTGGCAGGAGGCAGACAGAAGGGTTTCCCTTCGTTTAGAGCACATGCCCTGGACCACCAAAGAAATTCCTTTTGAAGGCAAGGAAGGACGGAGATCAGTATGTCTAAACTGTGGCAATGCTGAGACCATACACTTTTTAGGTACCACTGTATTTTCCTCATGTGTAGTCTTGCATATGGTACGAGAAGGATGCAGGAGGCCATGTAGCCCAAAGCCTGCAGGAATTTCCTTGCAGATAGTTGAGTTAAAGTTGCCAAGGTTTTGAAAGTTGAAGCCAGCTGTAATTGTTTTTCGGATGTCAGAAATGCCATCTGGGTTGTGGTGTTTAGAAGAGCACCCAGAAAAGTTATCTGTTGTGATGGTGTCAAATTGGACTTTATGTTTACAGAGAATCCCAGGAACTTGAGGAGGTTCTGTGCAAATTCTAGATGCTGGAGTAAGACATCCTTGCTGTCTGCCTGAATTAGACAATCGTCCAGATAAGGGTAAATTTTAATTCCCTTGAGTCTGCAGTAAGCTACTACTGGAGCCAGGCATTTGGTGAAGACGCTGGAAGCAGTAGGTAATCCAAAGGGCAGCCCAGAGAATTGAAAGTGCCTTGATCCGGCTATGAACCTGAGGTATTTTCTGCGATCCTGCCTGATGGGAATGTGTAAATATGCCTCCTTTAAATCCAAAGTTACCATCCATGCATTTTTGGACAGCATTGGAAGTAGCTGCTGTAGAGTAAGCATCTTGAATGTTTGAATCTCTAGAAAGGTGTTCAAGACCGACAGATCCAGAATGGGTCTCCATGAGTTTTGCTTCCTTGGGACTAGAAAAAGCCTTGAATAAAACCGCTCTCTGAAAGAGGAACCAGTTCTATGGCATTCATAGCCAAAAGAGCTTCCAACTGGTTTAAGGCCTCCGTCCATTGATGTTTTGGAAGGTCTGGCCATCCGATTGGCCTTGGCAAGGTATGAAAATAGAATTTGTAACCTCTTAAAACCACATCTAAAACCCTTTTGTCTTGGGTTATTTGAGTCCAATTTTGATAAAAGAGAGAGTTTTACTCCGAGAGGGGCTTCCAGGGAAGAAATTCCTGTAGCCCCACAGAGGGAGTCATTGAGTTTGTTTCCTTTGAGATTGTGACCTGTCCTCTCCTCCCCTAGGGGGTGGAAGCAGTCCACTGTCTTGGTCTATAAGCAGCTTGTGATTGAGGCCTCCCTCTGGAACGTCTATATCTACCTCTCTGAGGCCTGTCTGAAGTGGGAAAGGACCAATTTTTCAAAGGCTAATTCCTGCTAAATCTAAGAGGCTGTACCTGTAAGAAATCTTTAACTGTTTGCATTGATGTTGCCTTATCCTCCATCTTTTTAATCACCTCTTCAGCTTTCGATCCAAACAAAACATTAGGCTGAACAGGAGCATCCAATAATTTTGCCTTTACCTGTTCAGGTAAATTTTGTTCCTTTACCCATGCATGCCTCCTAATGACTGTGCCAGAGGCCGCAGCCCTACAAGAAGCCTCCAAGGCATCAAATCCGCAGTGTAAACCATGCTTCCCAACCTGTTCAGTGGCATGAAGTCATGTAATTCCTTATCCTCTGCACAGGCAGAAATGGAAGTAAGCTTTTGTTTTAAAACAGACAATAGAAACTGCTGGTATTTGAACATATGAAACTGACAGTTTAAAGCCCTAATGGACAAAGTAGCAGAAGTTTACACCTTTTTGCCCCATCTTTCTAAGGATCGAAAATCCTTTTCAGTAGGAGCAGGATTTTTGGCAGAAGCGGCCTTAGCTCCCTTAGGACCCTGAGAAATGGTTTCAGGGTCAGCAGAAGGGTTCTTGTATAAAAACTGATGGGAATCAGGAACCCTGTAATATCTATCAGGTTTCACAGGAGCAGAATGAAGAGAGTCAGGGGTAAAGTTAGCCTCCGAAAAGGCATCATCCACAATATCCAAAACAGGAGGAACAGCCAGGGGTCTATGTTGGGGAAGAAGAAGAAATTCCCTCAGCCTTTTCTTGGATTCAGAATACTCCTGTCCTTCCCAGTGGAAATGTTCCCTCATTTCATGCAAAGTTTCCCCAAAAGAGAAATCCTCAGGGGGAGAGGCTGAAGGAATGGATTCTTCAGCATCAGAATCCTCATAAGGAGGGAAAGAATATTCCTGATCAGAAGAAGAAACTGAGGAAACAGAAGCCTGATCAGAGGAATCACAAGAAATATCCTGCCTTGGCCTTTTGTCTGGAGGGGGATGAGAACCCCTAATCATAGTAAGTAAATCCTCCGCCATTTTGAGTAACTGTTTCTGTGACTTGGGAGCCGGTTCAGAAGAAGCCTGTGTAGAAGTCTTTGATTTTGAAGGAGTCTTTGCCTTTGGCTTTGCCTTTATTAGTAGCTGAGTAGGCCTGAAAACCCCTTCGGAAGCTGGTACCTGCACAGCGGCTCCGGACCCATCCGAAGGGGCATTGTCCGAAGGTCCTGCAACAGAAATATTTAAAGGCCTGGTTGGCTCCTCATGAGAGTCCGTTTCGGCTGTCTGTTCTGAAATGGCCGACAGGGGCTGCAAAAGCGCCCCACTGACGACGGCTGAACCTGAAGCTGGCTCCGCTTGTGCGCTATCATCCGATTTGGACCTCGGAGGCCTGTCTTTACCCTTGCGACATTTATGAACTCCGGTAGCCGGGACCGTATCCGACGACATTTTGTAGTTAAAGCGCCTACCGAAGTAGTGAAAAGCAAAATCGTACCTTCGCTTAATTGTACGCTGATTGAATCTAGCACAAAACCGACAACTAGCTACGTCGTGGTCAGGGCCCAAGCAAGGAATACAGTAAGAATGAAAATCCTTATGAGGTATTTGCTTCCCCACATGAAATACAATTATTAACTTTTTCGGACATCAGAGGGGAGCAAGAAATAAGTTTCCCCAACGGGGTACTTAGCTTTGAGTGGGGAAGAAAGTCTTCGACCAAAGTAGATCAGTAAAATTCGTCAGGAGTCTGCCAACCGGCAAATGCGAACTGCTATCACCGCACGGCAAGAAAAAGACTGGAGAAGATGGCGTCGGCTGTCAGCTTTGTACTCCTGGCGCTCTGACGTCAGGGAGCATGGCTGAACAGCCGACGCCGGACCCAGACTTTGGGATTCTGGCCGACCGAGGGCTGCCTGCTGGCAGGGGAGAACCCTACAGTCATGACTGCAACAGTGAAACTCGATGAACATCTACATGTTCCCCAACAAGGTACTTGGTCTGAATCCTGAGATAGAGCAACAATAGCCAACAGGTGTACTAAAGATGCCAAATGCTTAAGACTACAACAGCAAGACCCACCTAATAGGGTGCAGACTACTAATTCCTTATACCCCAACATGCTAGTGGAGGAGAGGGTGTTTGCTGGGACTTGGGGAAGGATCACGTCTCTAGTATTCAGACTGGTAATGGACTTCCAAGGTAGGAAATCCCAACGTTTATTGTAAGAGTGAAACACTAACATGGTTACCTTCTTCACCATGGAATAAAACTCTCTCAGGAGTGGTCTCAAGACCTACATCTTTAAATACCCTGCAAACCTTAAATGATGCTGATGAAGTCTTTGTGAAAAATTAGACATTGCAATCAACTGCACTTTGATGGATGAACATCTTGTGCAAAATAATGAAATACAAAGGAAATAAAGACAGATATAATGCATTAATTCCCTTGACTCTGGCCAGAAGTAAAAACGCATTTCTACTTGTCCTTGTTAAATCTTGCAAGTATATTCTGTCATGAAGAAATTTTTTATTATTCCAATACAAAAGCAAAGATTAAGTACTCCTAAACTGAAAAAACTGTGTGGTCAATTAGAAGAAATGTATGTCCAAAAGCTAAGTGAAAGGTGGCTAGGCAGTGTCCTGAATGGGTACAACAGATGGGTTTCTCCAAAAGTACAGGGGCGAATCAAGCCTGCAAAAAAACAAATCACACTTGTGTTGTTCAGCTTTCTGGATAACCCTCAAGAGGAAACTGGGAGGGGGGTCATAGAGGAGTCCAAGGGGGCTTTTCTACACCAAAGAAAAAACATCAGAAAACCTTAAATGCTGCAGTTTATAAAAATCAGTAAAGGAAGCTTAGAAGTTGCAGCAAGACTCATCATAAAATCTTCCAACTCTTACAGGGGCCACTCATGAACCACTGGCAAGCAGTGGCTGGGCTTGTTCAGGAAAAGATATGGAATCCAAGAATGTGGATACCAGACAGCTCATTCTCAGTCCAAGGAATATGAATGGGTTTTCTTCCTATGCCATTATACCAAAATCATACCCTTTTTTGAAGATGTTCTAGAAGTGGGAGGACAGCAATACTACCAACATCTCCAAGATTATGATGCACTTTAATGCTTGAAAAGGCAATCAGACACCTTAGGTTACCACTGTAACCCCTCCCCCCAATGCTGACATGTGCAATGTTGCCAAAGGTGTGGTTAGCAAATAGGGATTCCCTTTGGAAAAACTGGAAGGTGCATCAGTTGAGGATACACCCTGCAGACTTTCAAGATCCGAACTAGCTGAGACAATGGATCTCAGATCTAGGACCACTGAAATCTTCATAACTCGAATAGAACCTATGTGCAGTATCCAATAAAAGGAACCAATGGAATAACATACACTATGAGATATAGCAATATTGATACCTTGGCTTGAAGGGAACATATTCTGCCTTCTGATAGACCAATCATACAATCAGGAACTGGCAATAACCAGCTCCTACCAAGGAGACAGAAAAACCTGGACTCCTTGGCAGTTCTGCTGTCAAGATAGTTATCCTGGAAGAGCAAAATGCACAGTCTCCATCAGAAAAGCAAAAGCATCAACTGCACTATGCTAAAGCAAAGGTTTCTAGTAGAGAAAGGTTACCTTGGCTGCTGAGGTCCAGTACAGGCTTAAGGCCATTAGTCTTTTTGGCTCCAGGAAATATTTGAAGTAAAATCCTGACTTTTCTGGTGTGGTAAACAAATTAGATGACTTTTTTTTTTTCCTTAAAGGATGTCGAGAACCACCCTTCTTTCTACTTCTCATTTTTAATATGGTGGTACACAGGAGAAGCAAGCAGAAGAGCCTGCCAGTGAAACCTTTTCCAATGTTTTAATGGAAAATGCTTGAGAAATAAAAAAAAAATAAAATAAAAAGCTCAAGAGTTGACTTGTGTTGGAAATGAAGCAGAGACTGGATACGACAGATGGAGATTAATGGGAATAAAACCATCAACTCAGAAATGGATAAATGTGGTATTACAAGGAATTAGATTTGTGAAACATGACAGAACTAGAAAACCTGGAAAGATTTTACTTTTTTTTTGTTTTTACTTAGTTAAATTTGTAGGAAACTTAAGCATATGCCCTACTAATTCATGCCATTGTCTGGAAGAACATTTAGGAGAGGGGAGAAGGGGAGGGAAGGAGTGTAATTGCAAGTACAAAAAAATGTTCACAACAGTAGCATTTTTATAATGCATAATATAGTCTGTATGCTATAAAGTAAGGCTTTCTCAGTTATTTTTGAGTCCAATGGGGATAAAGTAAACAGGTGCCCCTACCCCTCCCCCCTTTTCTCCTTGTTCAGTTTTAAGAAATGTAGGCAATGCAATGTAATAAAAAGAAAAGTCTGGTCAAGAGAGCATGATACAAGAAAAATTGTATGTGCTTTTTCTCACTCTTGCATAGAGGAATGACTGGATTAAAGTCCCTTGGCTTGATCTAGTAAGTTTTAATAGAAAGCAAATAAAGAACAGTGAATATAATAAGGTTTCCTCTAGCAAATAGAAGACTGCTTGTAGAAAGTACAGTTGTGTACACGTTGAGTGTATTGACTGTTGCAGTCATTACATTTGGGTTATCTGCTTGCAGTAGCCTTCAGTCGGCCTGAGTAAAACATGCAGCCAACGCCATTAGATCAGTCTTTCTTGCCATGCGGTGCCCGAAGCGGAAGCTATTCACTAGTGCCAGTCGGCAGACTCCTGAAATTTTCATTTTCGAGTTTCAGAATCGAAGTCTTCAACTAAAGTTAAGTACCCCACTGGGGAAACTTTCTTGCTCCTTACAGAGGTCAGTAAAAGTTAATAATTGCATTATTTGTGGAAAGCAAATACCTCAAAAATTTTCATTCGCACTGTATTTCTTGCCTAGGCCCTGACCACGATGTACCTTGCTGTCAAAAATTTTCATTCGCACTGTATTTCTTGCCTAGGCCCTGACCACGACGTACCTTGCTGTCGGTTTTGTGCTTTAATCAGCGCACTGTCGTCTGTATATTTTTGCCTCTAAATATTTCGGTTCTCGGTTTATCCAGAAATGTCATCTGTTAGCCATCAGTCTACTGGGATTTCGAAAAAACGCAAAGACAGAGACAGGCCGCCGAAGTCCAAAACTGCAGACGACGCTTCTCCTAAGCCAGTCACCAGTACTCAGTGAGGTGCTTTCGCAGCCCCTGCTACCCGCTACTTCTGATTCGCAGGTGTCTACTGAGACCCATTCGGAATCCGGTATGCTGCGAGATGCTTCAACTATGGAACCCGCGGATGTCTCTACCTTGGATGGGTCCAGAGCCGCTGTGCAGGCACCGGCTTCTGAGGGTGTATTCAGGCCCACAGACTTGCATATTAAACCAACGCCTCCTTCATTTAGGTCTAAATCTCGAACCATGCCTAAAAAACTGACGCCCAGGCCTCTATGCCTAAAAAATAAGTAAGAATGGCTGAAGATCTTGTAACTCTAATCAGGGGAAGTCAACCTCCCCCTTCTAAGAGACCTAGGACTGAAGTTGTTTCTGAATCTTCTGACCAGGATCCCAATTTTTCTGATTCTTCTGATGATCTGGATTTGCCCTTATCTACTTATGAGGATTCTGATGCAGAGGATTCTATTCCCCCTGCTTCCCCTCCAGAGGATTTTTCTTTTGGTAAAACCTTATATACTCTAAAGGGAGCATTTCCACTGGGAAAGCCAGGATTTTTCTGATTCAAAAAAGAGGCTTAGGGATTTCTTACTCCTACCTCAGCATAGGCCTTTAGCCATTCCTCCTGTACTAGACATTGTTGATGATGCTTTTTCGGAATCTAGTTTGGCACCTGATTCTTTTCCTCCTACTCCCGGAAAACCTGACCGATATTACAGGGTTCCCGATTCACACAAGTTCCTTTTTAAAAATCCTATTGCAGATCCACAGACTATTTCACAGGGACACAAGGGCATTAAGGCTTGTACTGCTAAAAAACCTACCCCTTCTGATAGACTCCAGGGCGCTGGATAGATGGGGTAAGAAAGTTTATTTCTGCAACCTTGGCCATTAGGGGTTTAAACTGCCAGTTTCATATGTTAATGTATCAGCAACATGTTATTGGATTGCTTAAACAGAAAATGATGTTGATTCCTGACTGAGGGGAAAATAAAGAATTACAGGATTTAATGCATTCTGCTGTACAGGTTGGAAAACGTACTTTGCAATGTGGATTTGATTCATTAGAGGCCTCTTGCAGGGATGCTGTTACTGGGTCTGTACTCAGAAGGCATGCTTGGCTTAAGGAGCAATCTTTGCCCGATCATGTTAAAGCTAAATTGTTGGATGCTCCCTTAAATCAGGACCGTCTGTTTGGCAACAAGGCTAAGGAAGTTCTTAAAAAGATGGAAGATAAAGCTAAATCTATGCAAATTGTTAAAGATTTTACAGGTTCAGCCTCATAGATTTAGTAGGCATTGGCCCTCTAAGAATTGGTCCTTTCCAGCCTCTTCCAGGTCTTCTCAAGCCAAATCCTGGTACAGCAGAAACCCCAGGTTTCAGTCCCAGGGGACCCACAAAACTAAGCAGTGGGGGATTTCCGCACCCAAATCAGGGAGTAGTAAGACTCCCCCTATGGAAAACTGTCTCAATGACTTGCTTTTAAAACTTCCAAGCACTTCCCAACTGCTCCTTTAGGCGGAAAGAGTGGTCTGCAGGCCAAAACTAGGGAACTCATTACTCAGGCCAAATGAGCTTTAAATATTCATAGGTTCATAGATTAGTACTAGGCTAACTGCCCTTGCGAGCCATTTTAAGCCTAGCAAATTATCCCTTGTGAGACTCAAACCCTGCACCTTAACTTTGTAAGGCAAACACCTTAACCATTAGGCCACCCTCCCAACCTAAACTTTGTCTTGGAGAAAAGCTCACTCTTCCTCCTTTCGAGCCAGCTACTACTGTAGATTTAAAGTTCCTTTCCTGGAAAACAGCTTTCCTTTTAGCAATCATTTCTGCAAGAAAGGTGTTCGAGTTACAGGCCCTTATGGCAGTAGAGCGTTACATAATCTTTCATGCGGACAAGGTGTTCCAGAACCAATTCCTCCTTCATGCCCAATGTGGTATCCAGTATGGCTCTTAATCAGTCCATTCATTTGCCTACCTTCTTTCCTATCCCACAGAACAAAGGGGAAAGTACAGTTTTGTACCTACCATAAATGTAGATGTCCGAGAGGTATGCATCTGCAGTCCTAACAAATGGGTTGTCCTGGCCTCAGGCAGCCCTTCGGTCGGCCGGATTCCAAAGTCTGGGTCTGGCCTCGGCTGATGTCGCACTTCACCCGACGTCATAGCTGCAGTTCAGCGGGTATAAAGGCATCAGCCGACGCCATTTTCCTCAGTGTTTCTTGCCCCAGATGCCAGGTGCCCTCTAGGAAGGCTAAATTTGGATAAATGCAAATATTTCCAAACAATAGAGAGCAAATAGAAATAAACATGTATGTACATATATACAAACAAATACACCATAATAGATTCCCCCAGCTAGCTACAAGATGGGCAATTACCCTAGGAGTACCACAGAGGGGAAGGAGGGTGGGTAATCCTGACTGCAGATGCATACCTCTCTGACATCTACATTTATGGTAGGTACAAAACTGTACTATGTCCTTCAAGGATGCATCTGCAGTCCTAACAAATGGGTAGAATACCATAGCCAAACTGGGGGAGGAGGCACTAAGAGTTTATGGTGTAGTTAAGATCCCTTGCAAAACAGCAGTGGCAAAACCTGCTCGGGATCTGGAGTATAAAGGTAGATTATAATGTGTGGCAAATGTATGCACGGAGCTCCAAGTAGCAGCCTCTAAAATGTCTTTGGTAGCCACTCCTCGTAAGAAGGCTGTAGTAGTGGCTGTAGCCCTTGTGGAGTGAGGCCTGATGTTTTCTGGAGTTGCCTTTCCATGAAAAGAGTAACAAAATCTAATGCAATTTCCTATCCATTTTGAGATTGTCTGTTTTGAAATTGCTTTTCCTTCCATTCCTGTTGCATATGCTACCAGAAGCTGGTCAGTTTTTCTATTGTTCTTGGTTCTGTCCAGGTAGTAGCGCAATTGTCTGTGTACATCCAAAGTATGCAGCAATCTTTCCCCCCTGTTCTGCGGGTTGGGGAAGAATGTTGGTAGGTGTATTGCTTGGTTTAATGATACCCTGGAGATCACCTTTGGCATAAAGGTAGGATTAGTTCTCATGGACACTCTATCCTGATGGAAGATAAGGAAGGGTTGTACTGCCATTAATGCCTGTAATTCAGAAACCCTTCTGGCTGAAGTGACTGCAAGCAGGAAAGCAGTTTTCCAAGATAAGTACTGTAATTCTGCTGTTGCTGCTGGTTCAAAAGGGGGAAGTGTCAACTTTTCTAACACAAAGTTCAAGTCCCATGTAGGCAATGGTGGTTTCCTTGGTGGCTTTACATTTTTAATTCCTCTGAGAAACTGCCTGAGTAGAGGTTGAGAAAAGACTGGAGGATCCATGTTGTATTCTGCTGAAATTGCTGATGCATGAATCTTAATGGAGGAGTAAGACAGACCACTGTGGAAAAGCTCTGCTAAGTATTCCAGGATGTTAGCTATGTTTGCCAATGATGCATCTACACCTTTTGTTGCACTCCAAATGAGATATCTTTTCCATTTTGCTGAATAAGTTTTCCTTGTTGAGGGTCTGCGAGCCTCCAAGATAATGTCTTTAACCCTTTGAGATAAATATGGGTTATTTTGCCTTGTATAATGTTCCAAGCAGCTAGTTGCAGTGTTTTCAAGTTTGGATGCAGGATTTTGAAGTTGTTCTGTGTTAGCAGTAGAGGTAGTAGGGGTAGAGGCCATGCGTGTTCCTGGGACATACTCCTCAGTAGTGGGTACCAATGTTGTCTCGCCAGTCTGGAGCTATCAAGATGATCCTGGGGTGATCTTCTTTGATCTTCAGCAGCACTTTGTGCATCAAAGGAAGAGGTGGGAATGCGTATACTTTCAGGTTTTCCCAACTGAAGGATAGGGAGTCCACCCTCCAAGCAAGAGGGTGGTATGTCCTTGTGCAGAATTTCTTCAATTGGTGGTTGTGTGGGGACACGAACAGGTCTATTTCTGGCAGTCCCCATTTCCTTGTGATGGTTCTGAAGATGTCTGGATGCAGCATCCATTCGTGGGCATCCGTGGTGGTTCTGCTTAAGATGTCTGCTACTATATTTTCTTTTCCTGGCACAAATATGGCTTGGAGCTGAATGTTGAAGCTCAGGGCCAAATTCCAGAGGTCCATTGCCATCCGGCATAGAGGATAAGAATGTGTGCCTCCCTGCTTGTTGATATACCACATAACTGTGGTGTTGTCCGTCCTTATCAGCAAATGACCCTGTTGAAGAAATGGTCTGAATGTCTGAATTGCCTGTTTTACTGCCAGCATCTCTTTTTGATTTATGTGTAGGTTCATCTGGTCTTGAGTCCATAAGCCTTGTATGCACTTGTCCACCATGTGTGCCCCCCAACCGAGGTCTGAGGCGTCCGTGGTGATAGTCTGGCTTGGGTGAGGCCTGTGGAAGGGCAGTCCTTTGTTCAATTGACAGGCCTGGGCCCACCACTGGAATTCTTGTTTCAGGCATGGAATTATTGGAATTTGGGTTTCTAGGCTGTGCTTGTGCTGAGACCATAAATTCCTCAGGTACCATTGCAACTTCCTCCTATGTAGTCTGGCATGTGGAATTAATATTATGCAGGATGCCATGCAACCCAGGGCTTGCAGTATTTTCCTTGCTGTAAGCTGGTTCTGCGTTGTCAATGCCATGAAATAGAGTGGTATCTGCTTCTGTTTCTCTGCTGTGAAGAATGCCATCTGGTTTGAGGTGTCCAGTTCTGCACCCAAGAAGGTTATCCTTTGGGATGGTATCATCCTTGACTTTTTTGTGTTGACTGTGTATCCCAGGGCTTGCAGCAGGTGAATAACCTTTCTCAAATCTTTTGTCAATTTGTCCTTGCTGTCCGCTTGTAACAGGCAGTCGCCCAGGTATGGATAAATTTGAATTCCCTGAAGCCTGCAATGAGCAATTACTGATGCCAGGCATTTTGTGAATACTCTGGCCACAGTAGATAAGCCAAAAGGCAATGCTGAGAATTGATAATGCTCTGATCCTGCAAGAAATCTGAGGTATCTTCTGCAATTTGGTCGAATGGGGACGTGCAGGTATGCCTCCTTGAGATCCAGAGTCACCAGCCAAGACTCCTTGCCCAGCATGGGAAGAAGTTGTTGTAGGGTCAGCATTTTGAATTTTGGAACAATGAGATATGTGTTTAGAGCGGACAGATCGAGGATAGGTCTCCATTGGTTTTCCTTTCTTGGTACCAGGAAAAGCCTTGAATAAAATCCTTGTCCTTGTTCCACAGCCGGTACCTTTTCTATAGCTCTCATCCTTAGTAAGTGGTCTATTTGCTGTAGAGCGTTTGTCCTTTGGTTTGGAGGTAGGTTTGGCATTCCTCTCTTCCTTGGAAGAGTATGGAAGTGAAACCTGTAGCCTTTGTCTATTGTCTGTAAAATCCATTTGTCTCCTGTAATGTAATGCCAATTTACTGAAAATAAGGCTAGCTTTCCACCTAAGGGTGCTCCCAGTTGTTCCCTGGTAGGCGGTTTCAGAGCCAAGTCACTGTGATTGTCCTGTGGAAGTGGTAGTGGCTGGATCTGTGGCAGTACTTCTCTGGCTGTTAGGCTGCCACTGACGTCCCCTGTAGGCACCTCTGGATTGACCTCTGCCTCTAGGGCGTCTATTTCTGCTTCTCTGTCCTCTGGTGGTTTCTGGAAAGGACCAATTCTTGGAAGGCCAGTTCCTACTAAATCTCGGAGGCTGGACCTGTAAGAAATCCTTGACTGTCTGGGACAGATTTAGCTTTTTCTTCCACCTTCTTCAACACTTGCTGTGCAGGGGAACCAAACAAACTGTGCTTTTCCATGGGAGCATCTAGAAGCTTTGACTTTACATGGTCTGGTAAGGATTGCTCTTTTAACCATGCATGCCTTCTGATCACTGTACCAGTAATAGCTGATCTAAAGGAAGCCTCCAGTGCATCATAGCCGCATTTTAAGGAATGATTACTGACCTGCTGAGTATTATGCACCAAATCCTGAAGGGACTTACGGTCTAAAGGCTCAGGCGAGGACAGTTTTTTAGTGAGCTGATCTAACAGAAATTCCTGATACTGAATCATGTGGAATTGACAGTTTAAGGCCCTAGCCGAAAGAGTAGAAGTATAAACTTTTTTACCCCATCTCTCCAATGCCCTAGATTCTCTTTCAGAGGGAGGGGTTTTGGCAGAAGCAGCTGCTACAGCTTTGGGGCCCTGTGAAATAGTTTCTGGATCTGCTATAGGAGCCTTATACAAATGATAATGTGTGTCCGGAACCCTGTAGTATCTGTCGGGCTTAGCAGGGGCCGGAGGCAGTGAGTCAGGGGCAGTACAAGCATCATTAAATGCATCATCCACAACTGTAAGTACTGGAGGAATAGCTAAAGGCCTATGTTGTGGTAAATGTAAAAAGGTCCTAAGCCTTTTCCTAGAGTCTGAAAAATCCTGGCCCTGCCATTGAAATTGTTCCCTCATAGCATGCAAGGTTTCCCCAAAAGAAAATTCCTCAGGAGGAGAGGCAGAAGGTATGGAATCCTCTGCATCAGAGTCCTCATATGGAGAATAAGGGCCTTCTGGAGGATTAGTATTTTCTGAATCATCAGAGGAGTAATCTGAAGAAACTGGCTCAGGGGGCTCTGCTCTAGGCCTCTTCTCTGGAGGTAAGTGAGAGGCCCTGTCAGGGTGAGACTGGGTTCCCCTGATCAAAGAAATGAGATCCTCTGCTAGACTAAGCATTTGAGTATTCGTGCTAGGCCTGTGAGAGGGGGTTTTAGCAGGTATGGCCTTTGAAGATTTAGCTGCTTTGGCCCTGGCAAAAGCCTTAATTGACATGGATGCAGGGGGCCTAGCAGCTCCACATGCAGGAGTAGATACATCTAAGGGAATAGTATCTGATAAATTCTGAGAAACTGTAAGAGCAGGTGGATTTTCCGTAGCAGATTCAGCCATGCTGGAAGAGGCCTCCGTAGTAGGAGGAACGCTTTCGGCCGAAGGAAGAACCGAGGACTCTGTTTCAGCCGAAACCAGGACACTCACAGCGTTTAATAACCGTTTCCGAAACCGCGGACCGAGAGTGTCGGTCCTTTTCCTTACGCTTTTTAGCTAAATGTGAAGTCGGAGTCTCCGACGGCATGATATAAGCAAAAGCGGAGCCGAAAAACTCCTCTGCAAACTCCGACCGACGTCTAAGTGTTCGTTGGTTGAAAGAAGCACAGGCTAGACAAGCTGCTACGTCGTGGTCTGGGCCTAAACAAGGTAGGCAGTAAAAGTGGAAATCTTTATGAGGTATTTGTTTCCCACAAGTTAAACAGTTATTCACTTTTTCTGACATCGGCTGAGGCAAGAAAGAGTCCCCAACGGGGTACTTAGCTTTTTAGAAGTCTTCGGTAGTAGCAATCTCTGGTTCTGACCGACCTGCACTTGCGAACAGCTTCTGCTTCGGGCGCCACGCGGCAAGAAAGACTGAGGAAAATGGCATCGGCTGATGCCTTTATATCCGCTGAACTGCAGCTATGACGTCGGGTGAAGTGCGACATCAGCCGAGGCCAGACCCAGACTTTGGAATCCGGCCGACCGAAGGGCTGCCTGAGGCCAGGACAACCCATTTGTTAGGACTGCAGATGCATCCTTGAAGGACATCAGATTGTGCACATCTAAGGAGTGCAGTGACAACAGATTCTACTTGGAGAGGACTAAACCTCAAAGGAAATCTGAACAACTGCTGGTGGCATTTGCTGCAGGGACAGAGGGGAAAGCTATTTCAAAGCAAACCATTTCAAAATGGATAGGCCACTGCATTCATTTCTGCTATAAGCACCATGGAAAACCTATTCCACAGGGCATCAGACCCCATTCAACCTGGGCTGCATCTACCTCTACAGCCTCTCTCAGGGGCGTCCCTACAAGGGACATCCTAGAAGCTGATACCTGGAGTTCTGTACATACTTTCACCAAGCATTATCATTTGCCTATTTTCTCTAAATCCAGAGCTGGTTTTGCCACTGCAGTCTTGCAGGGCTTCATAGCTGGTCCTAATTCTATTTAAATTCCTCCTCCCAACCTTAGCTTTGGGAATCTACCCAAATGTAATGACTGCAACAGTGAAACACTAAGAACATATTACAGTTGTGTACACTTCACTGTTGCAGTCCTGGTTACCCTCCCTCCAGCCCCCTTTCTTCTTTTGGCTATACCTCTACTCTCACTTACTATGCTCAAAATGCTTTTTGGTGTATTTGCTTTTCTGTTGGAGGTATATCATTGTATTATAGATTTAATTGCTTCCCATTAGGGGGGCACCTGACATCTGGGGCAAGAAAAACTGATGTAATGGCATTGGCTGCATGTTTTATACCCCTGACGACCAGACGTCACGGAAGAAGGGACAGCAACAGATGCAGGACCCAAGACATTGTTAATCAGGCCAACTGAGGGGTACTGCAAGCAGATAACCCAAATGTAATGACTGCAACAGTGAAACACTAAGAACATCCAACTTTGTATCTGCCCCATGAAGACAACCTGATGAAGAGTAATAAAAACACAGTACTTCTTTATTTCAATGACTAGGAGATAAAGTTTTCTGAAAGCATTCAAGTGTTTTCCCAATCTGGGACAGTAATAAAGACGAGACAAAACCAAACAGCACTTAGCACATGCTTTGCAAGAAAAACCTTCTTTTAGGTTAATCCAGGTTTGAAAATGTAATAGTCAGTCTGGGACAATTGTTCCTATTAAAGAGGGTAAAACAAACAGTTTTAAGTTAATAGGTTTTAGGGGTGTACTGGGTATGGATATGTGTGGGTGTTTTCTTGTGAGGGCTTTCATCATCATCCCCCTTTTTCCCCATTTTTCTACATGGGGCTGGGGTCATCATGTCAACGGTTGCCAACTCTCTCGATTCAGTGCCACACACCTACCTTCAATGCTCATGACCAACTGTTGCAGATCTTTTCACACAATCCATGCATCTCTTTGCTGGACATCCTCACCTCCTCTTACCTTCTTCCAGTCTGTCCCAAATCTTCTTCCCAGACTGTCTTCTGCTTTTCTGCACGTGTGCCCAAACCACCATAATCTTTTCTGCAACTGGAGCTACTTTGGCTTCTGCTCTTAAGTCCTCATTCCTTCATCTGACCCACAGTGTGCACCCTACCACCTTTCTCAGGCATTTAATTTCCATTACCTCTAGCTTCAACTGTTCTCCCTTTATTGCCCAGGTTTCTGTACTTGTAGAAGCACCGGTTGCACCACTGTCTTGTACACCTTATTCACCTTCTTTGGCATTCTTCTGTCAGACTACACCCGACACATTATGCCAGTTAGCTGCAGTCCCTCTGATTCTAGCTTTGACCTCTTCAGACTACCCTTCTCCTCAACCACCCCTCCCAGATACTTGAAGCAGTTTACCTGTTCCACTATCTTCTCTTCTATCTCTATTCTCAGCTTCTTTCGATTTCCCCAATTTGGTGCCATTACCACCAACTTATCTGTGCTTTGTTTCATTCCATGTGCCTTCAGATTTGCATTCCATTCTCCTAACCTTTGCTGAAGTTCTATCTCAGAGTCAGCCTGTACTGCCACATCGTCTGCATACAGCAACTTTGTTGATCGGTCCCCTCCAACCTGTTTGGTAATGTACTCCATCACCAGTATGAACAGCAGTGGGCTCAGAGCTGAGCCCTGGTGTACACCCACTCTCACTGGGAACCCCTCTGTGAGGCAGAATATTGTTCATACTTGAGTCACTGGGTCATTGTACGTAGCCTACACTAATTCTACCAATGTTTCGGGGACTTCAAACTACCACAGTACTGCCCATTTCAGCTTTCTTGGGACCTTGTCCTACGCTTTCTCCAAGTCTAGGAATGCCCAGCTGGACTCTATCCTCATCTCTAGCTTCTTGTCAGGTATCTGTCTCAGTGCAAACAGAGTAAATTGCGATGCAGCCTGCTCTGAACCAGAACTGCTCATCTCCCATCTTTGATAAACGGTCTGCGTATCCATTTATCAATCACCTTCTCCAGGACTTTCATGCAATGTGATTGGAGTTTGATGCCTCTGTACTACCCACAGTTGTGGATGTCCCCTTTGTTTTTGTACACTGGCAAGAGTATGCTTATTCTATAGTCATCTGGGATATGCCTCTCTCCACACTGCTGTGAGTACCCTCAGGAGCCATTTTTCACCCATCTCACCCAGCATCTTTACCATATCTGCTGTGACCTCATCTGAGTCGGTTGCTTTCCCTTGCTTTATTTTCCAAAGTGCTGTTCTTACTTCTAAGGTGGGCTCCTCTTCTCTCATCATAGGCGGTTTCTGGGGCAGTACAGCTTCTGCGGGGTTTTCTTCATTCAGAAGTTGCTGGAAATACTCCTTCCATCTGCCTTTGATGTCCTGTGGACTGGTGAGCAGGTTGTTGCTAGCATCATTTATGAAGGGTGACTGACTATCTTTGCCTTGCAACCTGATATAGTTTCTTTGTGCCACTTACTGAGTCACATTCCAGAAGTTGGTAGAGTGCCTCAGACGCCCTGTTCTTTGCAATTAGAACTTCTTTCTTAGCTCGTTAGCCAACCAGTAGTCCTTACCAACCTGGTCAGTCTTTTCTATCACCCACTTCTTCCTGCACTTCTTGCTTTTGATGACTTCTTGGACTTGTGCATTCCATCATCAGGTTTCCTTATGTACCTTATTCCCATACCTGGCTGGGCTACATATCTTTTCTGTACTAACACATGCTGTTTTTAGGCGCTGCCATTCTTTAACTCCACCTACTTCCTCCTCTTCTTGGGATGCTAGAGACCAGAGTAATTCCTTGAACTGTTGCACTTTCTCTCTAGTCAACTTCCAGGTCTTCAGTCTGGTCTCCGGTGATCTTTGAGCCTTCTCTGACCACTGCTTGCAGCAGATTGTGGTAACTAGTGGGTTATGCTGTGGTCAGACTTTCACTGGGGATGACTTTGCAATCATGGATTCTACTCCAGTGCTTTTTCCTTACTATGAGGAAGTCTACCAGAGATGCATGCTGGCTAGTCATGTATGGGCTCACGACCCTCTCTTTCTGAACAATGTGCTGGCTACTATCAAGCTATTTGCCAGATAGAAATCTAGAATGGGTTCTCCTTTATTCCTGTTGCCCCACCCATGTGGACTCAGGCAGTCCTCATATCCTCTGTCCAGATATGTGCATTCAGGTCCCCCATTATCAACACCAACTCATGTTGTCCTGCTTTATCCAGTAGGTCCTGCAACTGCTGGCTGAATGCACTCTTTTCCTTGCTATCACAACCCTGCTGTGGGGTATAGGCTGAGATTATAAATACTGCCCTATCTTTACACTTCGGTCTGACTGCCATGAATCTGTCATTAATTCTGAGGATATCCCTCACTGCCTTCTGAGGTTTCTCTCTCACCACAATTCCTATGCCATTTGTGGCCTGTCCCCACCTGAGTATTACAGCCTGGATCCCAAGCCAAGGGGCTTTGCTGCACTGCTCTTCCATCTCGTCTCTTGGATGCATAGGATGTCCAGCCTCTTCTGCATCATCATGTCATCCACTTCCAAGCTGCGTCCTGTCAGTGTACCTACATTAACCGTAGCAATTAGTTCATGTTTGGCAGGTTGGTTGGTTTTACTGTTTGTGGCAGGTGTTCACTGAACAGGACTAACCCAGGTAACCCAAGCTAGGCAACTAGACACCGGCCAGCCAGTAGCTTACAGACCCAGAGCTGCTGGGCTTTATGGCGGGCACACACTGGCCAATAGGGGCACATATACCCCTCCCACTGTTAGCAAGGGTCCCTGGCGTGGGTCAGAGTAGGCCATGTCCCCAACTCACTTATCACCGTAACTACCCATGCCCATTTTGGCGACATTAGTTAATATGACCAACTCACCTAGAGCCATATTTTACACATTCGAGTGGCTAGCCCTGCCACAGCTCGCAGTTTGTGTTGTGTTCTCCTATCATGAGGATACTGTGAACCACCGTAGATGCCTAAAGCAGTTGGTCTTTACAACTCTTCCCCCTATAGGGCACCATGTAGAGTCTGTGCTGCTGTCCACAGCTCCATTCATTGGCGAGTTTGAAATAAAAACACTAAGCATGTTTTTCGAACATGGGAGAAACCCAGAGACGCAGGGAGAACATGCAAAACTCCATAACAGGCATTGGTCAGAGGTCAGGATCAAATCTTGCATCTTGTACATGGGAGGTGAAGGCCTTAAACATTAAGCCATCTGGTCTATTTTATATTTGAGAGCTTTCAATGAAAAACAGTAAATGTTCTAAGATGTAACTTAGGTTCAAACGGATATGACAAAAGAAAACTGTAAAAAAAAAAAAAAAACTGCCAAACAGTGTACGTACGCAGCATGCAACACAAAAGCTGGAACTAGGCACCTAACAGAAAAGCTGTTACACACAAAAGGTGAAAATAGCTTTCTAATAAATGTAAATGGTCTTCACAGATGTATACAAAACAGTAGTGAACTGTATTAAATATGTAGAGTGCGAATTGCTATGCTACAAGAGACATTTTGAAAAGAAATGAACGTGAATTTGATTACGTTTTTCAGGACTTATTCAGCAAATTATCTGGCACAAAGGAAAACAGGAGTATTTATATTAATTGCAAGAGGCACTCCAACAGTGACAAAAGAGAATAAAAAAGATTTAATAAAGGTAGACTTTCTAGCACTAAAGGGCTACTTGGCAAGGAAGGAGGATTACAATTGCATGCATTTATATTCCACCTAAAACTGCCACAATGAAGCTTAAGAAAATTCTGGGAGAAATTCAGTTTTCAGCAGGGAATATTACTTATAGGTAGGGACTAGAATTTGATTTGCAGCAGTGAAGATGTATTTGGAGGGTTACGAAAGAAAAATGTAACAATGAGTGTAGATTTTTGAAGTATTTATGAAAATGTTTGGCATGGAAGATGCGAATTCAGTACAAGGAGTTTGGAGTGAATTTGCATATTACTCCCCAATAACCAAAAGTTGTGCTAGGCTAGTCAAAATTTGCATTTCACAGGAACATGTACATTTAATTGGAAGTTTTGCTGCACATCCATCAACTATTTCAGATCATGCACCAATAACTAAATTGCAGGGTAATGAAATAAAAATTATACTGGATCTTTCCCACCAGTCTGTTGAAAAAGACAGGAATTTAAGGAATGGGTAGTGGACGTTATTCATGAGTTAGAAAAAATTTCTCCTGAAAATATAGCTAGAGAGTGGTATAAAATTGAAGTGGAGTTTAAAACTAGTGTGGAAATAAATGTGAGAGTTAATGATTAAGAAGCAATAAAAACTTTAGAGGGACAGACAAAAGTTGAAGTATTGCAGAATAGGGGGAAATCTCACAGAACAAGAGGAGGAGCAACTGCAGAATGCTAAACAGAAAATAAGGGATTACCTCAATAATATGCGCAATATTAAAAAGACTGCTAAGCAACTTTTTGATCAACTCCAGAGCACAAAAACTTTTAGCACAACTCAGGCAACAGAAAGTAGAAAGGGTTGTCTCCAAGCTTAGGGCCTATAACAAGACAGACATATCCTATAGAGGTACTAGAAATATTCTGGAAATTTTATGAAAATCATTCTAAAGCAGAGAAACAAAGAGCTCAAGAAAAGGCAGATGAGGCTCAATTACTAACAGGATAGGAGGAGATGAGAAAAAAGGTGATGTATAACCAACCTACAGGAAAGTCCCCAGTAACAGACGGTACACCTGTGGAAATCTGGAAGGAAGAAATTAAGACATGGAAGGTTTTCTTTAACAATATTTTAAGAGGAGAACTACCAATATCCTAGAAGAAAGTAGTGGTGGTGTCTAACACCTAAGAGAGGGTAAAGACCCAGATTCATACAGGCCCATTTCAATTCTAATCTATGATTACAAAGTGTTTGTCTATACAAGCTAAAAGCATGGCAAAGGTGATGTTAAAATTGCTAGACATGGAACATGGTTTTGTGGAGAGAAGGCAAATATTTGACATTAAACAGAACAATGATACTCCAGAGGGAAGCGGAATGTAAGAAAATAACATTGTTGATGGGTCTTGATGCAGAGAAAGCATTTGACAGAGTAAGCTGGGAGTTCATGAGCAGGCAATGGAAGCATTTGCATTCTCTGATAAAATTATAAGGTTGATTAGGAGGACATATGAGGGATCAGAGGTGAAAACTAAAGTGGGTGGGTTCCCCTATGATAATTTCTGTTTGAGCAGAGGGACCAAGCAGAAGCCAACCTCAGCTTGGCCAGCTAAGAACTTGGTTATATTCAACTGGACGTATAAGAGAATTTAAGTACCTTTATCTGCACTTTTTTTAAAAAAAAATACAGTATTTAATTTGATTTAAACTGTGTATGAAGGAGTGTTGAAGGAATATTTAACTGAAGTTATTCTGCTCTTCAGTAACTTGAACTGAAGCTAGTGTTGGCTGAATTTTGTTATTTGCTAGTAATTACAGGTGTGGGGGTAGCCACATTCTTTGATTTCCTGTCCTTGCATATTTGAACTGGTGCATGTGAAATAATTCCTGCTTTAAAACCTCAGCTTGGCCAGCTAAGAACTTGGTTATATTCAACTGGACGAGAATTTAAGTACCTTTATCTGCACTTTTTTTTAAAAATACAGTATTTAATTTGATTTAAACTGTGTATGAAGGAGTGTTGAAGGAATATTTAACTGAAGTTATTCTGCTCTTCAGTAACTTGAACTGAAGCTAGTGTTGGCTGAATTTTATTATTTGCTAGTAATTACAGGTGTGGGGGTAGCCACATTCTTTGATTTCCTGTCCTTGCATATTTAAAGTGGTGCATGTGAAATAATTCCTGCTTTAAAACCTCAGCTTGGCCAGCTAAGAACTTGGTTATATTCAACTGGACATATAAGAGAATTTAAGTACCTTTATCTGCACTTTTTAAAAAAAAATACAGTATTTAATTTGATTTAAACTGTGTATGAAGGAGTGTTGAAGGAATATTCAACTGAAGTTATTCTGCTCTTCAGTAACTTGAACTGAAGCTAGTGTTGGCTGAATTTTGTTATTTGCTAGTAATTACAGGTGTGGGGGTAGCCACATTCTTTGATTTCCTGTCCTTGCATATTTAAAGTGGTGCATGTGAAATAATTCCTGCTTTAAAACCTCAGCTTGGCCAGCTAAGAACTTTGTTATATTCAACTGGACGTATAAGAGAATTTAAGTACCTTTATCTGCACTTTTTTTTTAAAAAATACAGTATTTAATTTGATTTAAACTGTGTATGAAGGAGTGAAGGAATATTTAACTGAAGTTATTCTGCTCTTCAGTTATTCACACCCACCCGCCCTGGTTTTGTTTTGGTGTTAATCTTAGTGGCATTGAAACTGCCTGCCCCTCAGCCTGCCTCTGGGCCCATCTCATTTGCTCACTCAACTGAGTGCAGTGAGATCATATTCTGATTTCAGGCACTCCTACTGTGTACAAAGAGAGCATCTGGGAAATAGAAAAAAAAAAAATTAAGCTTATTTCCTGCCTTTCTTGTTAAGTGGTACAGACTATTTGTAGGCTTCTGAGCCCCCAAGCCTGTCTGTGTTTGAGGGAAGCCTTCTAGCTTGTTTTTTTTTCTTATAACTAGCCAGTTTTCTAGTTTCAGCACTCAAATCTGTTTCTTTGATCTCAGCACTTGTTCAGAAAAAAAATAAATAAATAAAAAAAAAAATTTTCATCTGCTTTTACTGTACTTGTGTTTCTACCTACTTCTTTTTACTTTTGCATTATCTTAAAATACTCAATTGTATTTATTACTGCTTGGTGTAACTCATTCTAAGCCTTTTGGTTTAAGCACTTGGGCTTCGGACCAGTTAGCTGTTTTGCACTGAGAGGGTTTGTGGTCTGCACTGATGTGGCAGAACAGATAGCTTACATCCTTCTAGGTTGAGAACTGCTGATTGAGGGCTCAGTGTCTGTTATTCTAAAAGTGTATTAATTCTGGTTTAAGCACTTGGGCTTTCAAGCCAGTTATTTTACATTAAGAGGGTTCGTGGTCTGCACTCTTGTGGGAGGAGAGGCTGGACTCTGCCCTTCTGAGCTGGGAATTTCTGGTTAAAGGCTTATAGTGCATGCATATCTGAACTGTTTCTTACTGAAGTTGGTGCGCCTTGTTTGCTGTGGCATAGACTGGATTCGGGCCTGCTGGATCTGGCTTTGTGTAACTTGAGCACTAATCCAGACATTCTCTATAGTATTCAATGGTATTTATTACTGCTTGGTTGTAACGTGATTAAAGTGTAGCTATCATTCAAGTCTTTTGGATTAAGCACTTGGGCTTCAGACCAGTTGTTTTACATTAGGAAGGTTTGTGGCAAGCACTGTGGTGGCAGGACAGGTAGCTTTCATCCTTCTAAGTTGGGAACTGCTGATTGAGAGCCCAGTGTCCAAGTGTATTAGTTCTGGTTTAGGCACTTGGGCTCCAGGCCAGTTATTTTACATTAAGAAGGTTCGTGGTCTGCACTCTTGTGGGAGAAGAGGCTGGACTCTGCCCTTCTGAGCTGGGAATTTCTGGTTAAAGGTTTATAGTGCCTGAATATTTAACTGTATCTTACTGAAATTGGTACACCTTGTTTGCTCTAGCATAGACTAGATCCAGGCCTGCTGAATCTAGCTTTGTTTATATGCTTGTTTGTTTGCTTGTTATTTCCCTGGAAGCTAATTCCACCTAATATGCAACTTCTCAGCGCTTCTGTGGATCACTAGTGATATCTGCATTGCTTACTGTACTTATTTCCTTGTTTCACTTGAAAGAAAGTTACTGTTTGTCGTTTTTGCATTTAGTTACTTGTAACACATTGCACTCAAGTTACCTGGCACTTGCTCACTGAAGCAATTATATAAGTCAGCACTAAAAATTAAAAGCACTACACCCTCACTCCCCACTGGCCCTTGTTTTCAATTAAGGATTTCCCAATATTATTCTAGCATGTCCAAAGGTCAGTTGTCAATATCCTCTCCGGTCCAGCTGGTGAATCTGGGAATCTTGAGGCAATGTTATAACTGCCTCATGTACACAGACAACCCTCTCCTCCTCCCACATAACACAAATACTTGCGAGAGATGCAGCTATTTAGCCAAACTGGAGGCTGAGCTCTCTCAACTCAGGACTGGCAAGACCAGACAGGAGGAGAAGGCAACTACACACACCACAAAACCAGCCTCACATAATGCTACCACTCCACTGAATCAAACACATAAACACGCAAAGACATACTCGAAGGCTCTGAGTAAAAATTTACCTAAACAGCAGAGGCCTCCAAAGCAGACACCCAAACAACTGCTACTTCAAGACACCCCACAAGCAACACATAAACCACAAAAGCAGTGTGCAAAGCAGTCACAGCCCTTAAGGCCAAATACAACACCAAACATACTCCATAGTCAGACACACTGACGTCCCACTCACCAGGCTGAACAAGGAGAGGGTCACATTAAGCTGCCTATCGGGCGCTAGAATCCGCCACATAACACAAGCACTCGGGTCACTCCACGGCAAGTACAAATATGACAGTCATTGTCCATGCTGGTGTGAACGACCCGAGACGTACCTCCCTGGACTACATGAAAAGAGACATAGAGGAGCTCTCTGATTATGTAGCCCAGGCAGGTATGACCCTAACCCTGAGCAGTATCCTTCCTTCACCAATAATGATGCCACAATATAGAGACAAGATGATCAGCTTTAACAATTGGCTTAATGTCTGGTGTCATTCAAAAGGGATCCAGTGTCTGTCTGCCTGGGATGACATGCTTGACAAGCCACGCTGCTTCGCAAGGGACGGCTTGCACCTGTCTCCCCTGGGATTCCGGATATTGGCTAAGGCTCTTGCTACCCCCATAGTGCCTTTTTTAGGCAAGGCTCAAATTCTAAACCTACCACCCTAGAAAACAAGCAAAAGAACCACGACCATCAACCACAGGTTAGCAGATACTAACAATAAGGCACCGACCAGGAATGTAGTAAATCACAATTTAATCCACAGTTGTTCCTGAATTGGAGCGGTTCAACATTTTTTTACCCTAGAAAACAAAAATGGGAAGAAACTGAGGGTAATGCTGCTCAATGCCAGAAGTCTAAATCTCAAAATGCACGCACTCGAGGCCCTTCTCAGTATGGAGAACATCGATGTCTGTGCTGTAACTGAAACCTGGTTCAAGGCTCCTGAGAGCACCCCGGCATTATTAGGTTTTACCTCATATCATGCGTTCCGGCCCCAAAACCCGGACCACACCACAAAAGGAGGGGGTGTATCCATATTCATAATAGATACCCACACCTCCAGGTTGGTGGCAACGCACGAAGCTTCGGAAACCATCCAGGTGCAACTAACCATAGGCAAAACTGCTCTACAAATTGTAGCATGCTACAGGCCATCCTCTCAAACTCAGGAACCCCACACAGCCTTCCTGAAGACACTGGAGGGTATAAATGTATCTCCAAACACCATCATATTGGGTGACTTCAACTACCCGAATATAGACTGGGAACATTACTCAAGCCCTAACTTTCTAGCCCAACGGTTCCTGGAGTTCATAAATTCAAATGCCATGGAACAGCTAGTCACTGTTCCCATGAGAGGAGAAAATATACTAGATCTCATTGTCACAAACATGGGGACAAAATGCTCCACACGGAAGTATATCCCTCATTGGTGAGATCTGATCATAAACTAATCTCACTGGAAATCCACATCCGCCCCCACCCCAAACAAAAAGACCATAGTGAAGAACTTCTCTAAAGCAAACTTCACACTACTCAAGACTGGTGTGGTATCCTTCAAGGCCCCTGAGCCAGTGGAAACCACAACCCAAGCTGCGGAAGCCCTTACAAATGCCTTCTATGAACACCTCCAGGACTGCATGGATCAGGCAATCCCAAATGAAACCAAGACTCTTTCCACAAAGGGCAAATGTCCAGTCTGGTGGACCCCAGCCATTAACAAACTTTACAATAAGAGGAGAAAGCTATTACATGATAGAACAAAATCCATAAAAGGGAAGTCACCCCTGATCATTATTAGTAAAAAAATACGAGCACTCATAAAATCAACTAAGGCCAATTTTGAGAGAAAAATTGCCATGGATTCAAAGGACAATCATAAGGCCTTTTTCAGCTATGTTAGGAACCTGGGTGGAAACTCCCAGATATGCTCAGAATTAGTCCAAAATGATACAAAAATCACTGAACCCACAGACATTGCCAACATACTGGCAGACAGGTTCAGTGCAAACTTCACCCCCCACTCCTCCCCTAAAGGAGAGAACTATCCCAGCAGAGTGTAGCCTCCCGGACATCTCAAATGCGCAGGTGAAAGCTGCTCTCTCTAAAGCTAAAAACACAGCATCAATGGGACCGGATGGTGTCCCCGGCTGTGTGCTACACGAGCTAAATGAGGAATTAAACCCGCACATAAGGCAGCTGTTTAATCTCAGCCTTACTACAGGATACGTGCCCAAGGAGTGGCATACGGCAACTGTGGTCCCACTCCACAAAGGCGGCGCCTCTATGGACCCTGGTAATTACCGCCCCATAAGCTTAACAAGTCTAGTCTGCAAAGCTATGGAGAGGATCATAATGGAGCTCATAAACAAAGATATAGGGGACTTGCAGACATTTGACCCGACCCAGTTTGGCTTTGTCAAGGGAAGATCATGCCTTTTGAACTTGGTCGACTTCTTCGAAACAGTCACCAAAACCACTGATGAGGGAAAGGCAGTCCATACAGCCTACCTTGACCTTGCAAAGGCTTTCGACACAATACCCCACTCGGGTATTGTAGAAAAACTTACCAGCTTAAATGTAAACCCATATGTCACAAGATGGGTTGCAAACTGGCTTAAGGACAGAACCCACAGGGTTAGAGTTGCTGGTGCTGTGTCAGACTCCAAGCCGGTCACAAGTGGTGTCCCACAGGGCTCAGTCCTTGGCCCCCTATTGTTTGGCATCTACTTCTCAGAAGTACAGGCCAACATGGGAGGACTTTGGCTGACAAAGTTTGCAGACGACTGCAAACTGGGCGCCATAGTGGAAAATGCATCGGACACGGATATCCTTCAGAAGGGACTCACGGAAACAGATAGCTGGTGCCAGAGCCAAGGCCTGAAGTTAAATGCCAAAAAATGTATAGCCATACCCTTCGGGAAAAACAAGGTAACCCCAAGCTACCATATAGGTGGCAATCCACTAAGCACAGAAGAGGTTATCAGGGACCTGGGGACCCAGGTTGACAGTGGCCTTTCTTTTGACACTCACGTTGCTAAAGTGGTTAGAAAGACCTTCTACATTGCCCACCTGATCATGAAGGGATTCACATCCAGATCTAGTGAGGTCATTGTTCCCCTGTACTCTTCACTTATCAGACCAATGATCGAGTACAATGCCCCATTCGAGATGTATCTCACCCGACATCTGCAGCAATTGGAGAGACCCCAAAAGTTCCTCACCAAAAGGATAAAGGGACTCCAAAATCTGTCATATGCTGCCAGATTGAAGAAACTCCAGCTCTATTCAGTTGCATACCTTCTGCTCAGAGGTGACATGTGCCTGACATACAAGGCCATGTCCAACCCGGAATTAATGGACATGCTCCACCTCAAAAAATCCAAATCCACCAAAACCACTAGAGCAAGCGACTTAAACCTTAGCACGGATATAAATAGGACGTGCTGGAGGGATAGATTTATCACTCAGAGACTCCCTATGCTGTGGAATAAAATCCCAGTCCATGTGAGGCAGAGCACCTTGCTGACTCTATTCAAGAGAAATCTAGACCTGTGGATGGGAGATCGTAGGTTTACCCCGGGAATCATCTCTGTGTCACTGCTGGACAGAGGCACAACAAACTAATGGGCACAGTATTTTTTCATATAAGGGGTGGCGTAAGCCACAAAAATTTGGGCTAGGCTTATAAATGCCTTAGGGCAGATAGCCTAGTATAAACCTATGAACCTATTTAGAAACATTAGCCACAAATATAAGGGACTTAAATTCAAAGAAATACTTTCATAGATTCACAGACTGTTACTAGGCCCACGACTCAAGCGGCCTTTCTAATCCTAGCCAAATTTTCAAGAGAGAAAAAGGGATGTTCTCCATCCAAGCAGGACAATAAGGGCCAGGTACTTATAAGCTTTCTCCATAACGGACATGGGTGCCAGACCCAGAGTAATTTCCTTTGCCCCATCAACTTGTATAGGTTGAGCTTAAACTAGGCAATAGACAAAGTCAGCTCAACATGGATGGAAAGCCTGTTCCATAGAATGGACAGTCTCTTGGACAACACTTGTCTCTCCAGCATAGTCTGTTAAAGTCACAGACAAAATTCAGGTCACTAGACCTTCCATTTCCAGTACTTTTTAACTTTGAATATGTAGGAGACTCATGAGCATGGGATTTGTGGATGCCTTGTAAGCCATGCATAGAGCACCCCTCAGCAATCTACAGGAAACTGAATAGAGGGAAAGGGCTTTAAGATGCACTGTGTACAGCAGGTTTGTTACGGCTTGCATTCTTTCTGCAAAGAACTTAAGAGGTTACTCTAGTTGCTGCATATATATGCCTGGTCAGGTACATTCCAAAGGGAGCACTGCATTCTATAAATGGTCTGATAAGGGCAGAGTACACTGGGATAACTGACTTTTGGACCTACATACCATACCCTTACTTATAAGCTGGGCAACAAAAAGGGATTTTCTCACCACTATGGCCGCATGATAGTCAAAGGTAAGGCAAGTGTCTACATGCGTACCCAGATCCCTGACCGCTGGAATAGACTTATGGGTGTATTATCAATATGGTAATTAGCCAGGATGGTCAATTTCCCAAAGGGTATAAATAGAAGTTATGTCCTTACCATAACGTTCCATGTGGAGTGTTCATCTCGCCTTTGTTCTTACACATGGGTTCGGAGCCGATCCTCGGCTCCGTGCCGGCCTCTTGCAAGCTCTGCATCGAGAAGAAGCTCGAGACAATCTAATACCCACAATCCCCCTCTGCCTTTACCTCAGATCTAGTTTGCAAGCAAACCAATCTACATAACAGCACATTCATGCCATACATCTATACATACATAAACAGACACATATAAAGTATATGTGTATACCAACTATGTACACAGAATAATGACAGTAGCAAAAAATGCTTCTGGCCAGGCATCAAAGAACGTTCTTCCTAAGGGTGGGAGGGTGGGACTGTAAGAACAAAGGCGAGATGAACACTCCACATGGAACGTTACACATGGGTAGCGTCCCTAGCTCCTAAATCCTGAGGAACTCACGGGAGGACGTTCTTGAGCACAGTGGAACCAAAGGTTGCCCTGTCCCTAGAAACCTTATCTACTTTATAATGAGAAATAAATGTATGTGGCTTAGACCAGGTAGCAGCCGCACAAATAGCATCCAGAGGTAGGCGAGCTGCATGAGCCAAAGACGTAGATATTGATCTTGTGGAATGTCCCCTGGGTTTGTTTAGAAGGGGTTGATTTGCAGAATCGTATACATAGATTATACAATCCGTTAACCACTTTGAAAGAGTTCTTTTGGTAACTGCAAGTCCTTTCCTGCTATCAGCAAAAGCCACAAAGAGTTGATCTGTTTTCCTGTGATCTTTTGTTCTATCCAAATAAAACCTTAGCTGTCTGTGAACATCCAATTTGTGTAACATATACTCCATTTTGTTGGAGTGGTTTTTGAAGAAAGTGGGTAATTCAATGGACTGATTAATGTTGTTAATAGAACACACTTTAGGGAGGAAGGATGAATTGGTTCGAAGAGAAACTCTGTCAGAGTGAAAGATCAGATAAGGGTGCTTGATGGAGAGAGCCTGAAGTTCAGACACTCGTCTAGCAGAAGTAATGGCTACCAGAAAGAGAGTTTTCCAGGACAAAAATTTTAATGGGCAAGAAGAAGCAGGTTCAAAGGGGGGCAACATTAATTTAGATAGCAACAAGTTTAGACTCCAAGGTGACGTAGGAGATCTGACCGGAGGTCTAATATGAAAAACTCCTTTCAAAAAGGCTTTACAAAGTCTGTGAGCCATGATAGGAGCTCCACATTCTTCCACATGGAAATTCAAAATGGCAGCCAATTGAACTCTTAGAGTAGCAGGAGAAGCACCCTGATGAAATAAGTCTGTTAAGAACTCTAAAATCTTATTCAAAGGAGCTGTAAAGGGATCAACGTGGTGTGTATTCGCCCAGAATACAAACCGTTTCCATTTGCTAGTATATGTTTTAGTAGTGGAAGCCTTATGCGAAGCCACTAATATATTCTGGACTGCTGGTGACAAGAGATCAGACCTGGCTAAGTTGGGAATTGGAGCAGCCAAGCTGCTAGATGGAGTGACAGAAGCGGGATGGGGAACCCCTGACGAGTGAGTCAACAGATCCGGCTCTGGGTCCAGAATCCAGGGTCCCCGAATGCAGTGAATTTTCAGGGAGGGAAACCAAATTTGACGAGGCCAGAATGGAGCAATGAGGATTATCGTCCTGTGAAGGTTCCTGGCTTTCTGGAGAAATTTCGGTATCAGAGGAAATGGAGGAAATGCGTGCAGGAGTCCCGGGGCCAATCGTAAACCAGTGCGTCCCTGGGGACTTCCCTGGAGGGTAATAGGGCAAAGTAGCTCCTGCATTTGGCGTTCATTGGAGACGCAAACAGGTCGCAGGAAGGCTGGCCCCATGCGAAAAATCCTTTTCGCCACTGACTGTTTCAGAGACCACTCGTGCGGTAGCAGAATTGCTCTGCTCAGCCTGTCGGCTATGACGTTGGATGACCCCGGGATGTGCGTTGCTATTAGAAAGCGACCCGTGGACTCTGCCCACTGCCAAATTCTCATGGCCTCTCTGCATAGTTGATAGGACTTGGTTCCCCCTTGTTTGTTATGTACCAGACTACCGACATATTGTCCGTCTGAACTGCAATAGTCCCTAGAGGAAGAAGGGGAGCAAAGTGTTGCAACGCTAGAAACACTGCCCTCAACTCTAGAACATTGATGTGCAGATTGTATTCCAAATTGGTCCATTCGCCTTGGACTGTCTGTCCCTGAAAGATGCCCCCCCACCCTATCAGGGAAGCGTCCGTGGTCACCGTAACTGTGGGCGTGGGTAATACAAACTGCCTCCCCTGGGAAAGGTTGCACGTTTGGAGCCACCAGTTTAGATCTGTTTTGCAAGTCTTTGTTATGAGAATCTCGTGTGTTAGAGGTAGTTGCTGGAATGACCATTGAGCAAATAGCAGCCATTGTAGGACTCTCATGTGCAACCTTCCCAGGGGAATTGCAATAAGGGAGGCTGACATGAGGCCCAACACCTTCAGTACTAGGTGTGCAGGAGATTTCCTTGACAAGAGTAGAAGACAATGTGAGTCTGCAGTGATGATATCCTTTCTGGGGGAAGCCTCAGAATCAATTGGCGTGTGTTTAACTCTGCTCCTATGAACAAGATATTTTGTGATGGCTGAAGTAAGGATTTTCGAAATTTACGGAAATCCCTAGGTGAACACACAGTTGAAGAACATAGTCTCTGGCCTGCAGTAGTTGACGCCGGGTGGTGGCTGAAAGGAGCCAGTCGTCCAGATACGGAAACACCTGGAATCCCTGACGTCTCAAGTGAGACGCTACCACTGCCATGCATTTGGTGAAGACCCTGGGGCTGAGGTCAGACCAAAGGGCAGGGCTCGAAATTGAAAGTGACTGGCTCCCAGCCGAAGCGCAAATGATCTCTGGATGCCCTGGCCATTTTGATGTGGTAGTATGCATCCTCTAGATCTATTGAGCACATCCACTCGTCCTTCTGTAGAAATGGAAGGATCGATTGAAGCGTGACCATTGAACTTTTCTTTCTTGACGAAAGTATTGAGGTAACTCAGGTCTAGAATGGGCCTCCAGTCCCTGTTTTCTTTGGAACTAAAAGAACCTTGAGTAAGTCCCGAATCCTTGCTGGTCCGCTGGGACTGGCTGGATGACTCTTTTTCTAACAACTTTGAAATTTCTAAAGCTGCTGGCTCTCAGATGGGGCGGTACATCTGGGAGTCTTTTCTTTGGAATGGGATAGGATAGGAAGGGTATGGTGTAACCTCTGGTAACTACGCTTTTACCCAATTGTCTGTAGTTATATCTTGCCAGGCCTGAGGGTATAAAGCTAGCGACCCCGACTGCCTCCAGAGCAGGACAGTCGGGCCTCCTCTCAGGAGTGCTGGAAAGGTTTACCAGGAGTGTTTCCCTGTCACCTTGATGTTGCGGACCCCTCTGCCGCCAGGGCGGCGTCTTCCACCTCTGCCCCTCCTCTGCCTCTAGAGGGGCATCACCCTGTGTGCCCGGAAAGACCCTTGGTTTTGTTTCAAACCACATTTTCCCACCGCGTTGCCCTTTGGGGTGCGGTCTGGTTGGGGTGGAAAACGGACTCCGACAGCAGACAGAGTCTTTCCCTCTTGTTCACACCGGGTAAGGGTCTCCTTTACCTTGGGGACAAAGAGTGGCACCGTCAAATGGGGCGTTTGTAAAGGAAGACTTGAAGGCTTCCGCAAAGGAGCATAGCGCATCCAGGATTGTCTACGAAGAGCAATCGCTGAAGCTGCTGCCCTACTCGAACCTTCGCGCGAGCAAATCAGCCTCATGGACGAGTTAACAATCGATGTTAGGGTATTAAGTTGCGCTGTCACTTTCTCTGAGACAGCTGCATCTGTAGCACCCTGGAGGGTATCTCCCAACTCTTTGACTAGATCCCTCTGCAGACGTGTAAAATGGGTCAAATAGTTCAGGGACCGCATGGAAAAAGCCGCTGAACTAAAAATGCGCTTCCCATATCTATCCATCGTCCTATAATCTTTATTAGGCGGATGGACAGACGAAGAAGACTCCGACATCTCCTTTTTCGTGGCTGCAGCCGCCACCATAGCGTCTACTGGAACTCCTTTAGTAAGGTAGGTCTTATCCTGAGGTGCTGTGATGTACTTGTTCGGTTTCCTAGGAACAGGTTCCACTGTGTCAGGAGCCTCCCACGCCCTTCGAGCAATAAGTTCCATTAGTTCGAAGGGCGGAGTGACCCAGGAGGAGGAAGGGCGAGCACCAAATGCCTTCAGCAGAACTGACTCATCCTCAGAAGGGGGAAGGGACTGCCAGTCACCTCTCTGTTTCAGGATCTCCAAAATGTCTGAAAAAGAGACATCTTCTGAAGGTGACTTAGGGGACCCCTCTGACTCATCTAAGTCAGTATCAGATGTTATGGATTCCTGTGGAGAATCCAAGTGTCTCCTCTTACACAGTCTCTTCCTAGGGACTTCCTCGGGGAGCATCCGAAGAAGCCTCGGAGGAAGAGGGGCACCCTCCAGGGGTGGCTGAGACACTGGTGCCCGGCGCTTGGATGTGGCCGTGGGTGCAGATGAAGACAAAGGCCCTTTATGGGAGGAGAAACTGCTTCCACTGATGTGGTTGTCTGGGTAGACAACACCTTCCTCATCAGGTCGAACGCCCCGGGTCCCGCATCGAAGAGTCTCCGGTTCGAAGAAATGGGAAGAATCCCGACACGGGCACCGAAGGCATCGACCCGAGGACGGAGCCGAATCGATCCGTGCGAGGCCCGAGGGAGAGTCGGAACCGACACGCCGGTTCGACTCTCGCCCCGAACCAAGAACAGACCGTCGGCTCGAGACTCGGTACCGGTCCGGAGTCGAGGTGAGGAACAGACCGAGAAAGGACGGTTCTGGACCCGAGGGCTCCACAATCAGCAGATCAGCCTCTTCCGGCTCCAAAGACTGAATCGGTCTCGGAGGAGGAATGGATGGAGATACAGGAAGGCCTTCAAGTTTCGACACCAGCTGGGTGGAAACTGAAATAAGTTTAGAGAGGGCCGAATGCTCCAGCAGCTTCTGCACCACACGATCCACATAGACATCCGAAAGTTTGGAGGAAGAACGGGTCGAAGGAACCGAAGACGGAGCCGACCTCAATATGGCCGAAGGAGGGAGCTCCATCACCGGTTCCAAGACTCGAGGCTCAGGAACCGACACCAGTTGAACACTCGGCCCCGAAGTCTGTGGAACCGGTGATCTAACCTTTGAAGAAGAGCTCGGAGCCGATGACTTGGGCTCCGATGTCTTCGATTCCTTAGAGGACTTGATGCCTGGTCAGAAGCATCCAAAGCCTCTTGGAAAGCTGGTTTCAAAGACCCTGTCCATTAGTTTCCTGCGCCTATCTGTCATGACCCTCCCACTGAAAGAGTGACAGATGGAGCAATCCTCTTGTAAGTGGAGAGGGCCAAGGCAGTAGACACAGGAACTATGGTTGTCAGTGACCGACATTTTTGCACTGACAACGCTTGAAACCAGACTTTGCCTTCTCAGACATTGTAGGTAATAAACAATTCCAGAAACAAATACACAGTCAAATCCGGGAAAAATAGTCACAATCAGGTAAATGTCAAATCCGTATAAATTTGTCTCAATATAGTAGTATATGGGAAGGGTGTAGGCCCAGATACAAAAATACCGATAAAAGGTTAACGGTACCAAAGAATTACGGAACCACAACACAATCACACTAGGTAATACTGACAATATCAAGTTAAATAGAATTCTCAATAAAATACAACAAAAAGTTATATCTTAGCTTAGAAAACCCTCGAGCTAGCTCCCAACGATGCGAATGCAGCAGCGGCAAACTAGATCTGAGGTAAAGGCAGAGGGGGATTGTGGGTATTAGATTGTCTCGAGCTTCTTCTCGATGCAGAGCTTGCAAGAGGCGACGGAGCCGAGGATCGGCTCCGAACCCATGTGTAAGAACAAACGGCGAGATTGAACACTATCACATTTAAGCATTTCTTAGCACGGAGTTTAAGACCATGGCTTTGGCACCATTTATTAGGTCACTGACAGACCTTCATGAAGAATACTAGTGTCTGCAGGGGAACCAATAACCTCCAGCTTGCAATCTGCAAACGTAGTCAGCCATAAACCTTCAGCATTTGCTTCCACTTCAAAAGAAATTCATGCCAAAAAGGAGTAGGCCCAATACCGAATCCTGGGGAACTCTGCTAGTGACTGGCATCTTGGTGGACGTGGACTCACCTATTTTGACCTCCAGGGTACTATTAGTGACCCAGTTGGCTATCCAGTGGGTGATAAAAAGGGTTTATACCTAAATTATTGAGCTTGTCTGTAATGCCAGACTGGGGTATTGTATCTAAAGCATTGGCCAGGTCGACGTAAGCTGTGTACATAGTCTTACCTTCATGCAATGCTTTGGTGACCCTCTCAAAAAAATCCACCTGATTAAATAGGCATGACCTTCCTTTAACAAAGCCAAACTGTGATGGGTCCAGCATTTGCAGGTGTCCTATGCCCTCACTTATGTCCTTGAAGATCTTTTCCATGGCCTTATACAGGATGCTGGTAAGACTTATGGGCCTGTAGTTAGCCTGATCAGTGGGTGGACATTCTTTGTGCAGGGAAGGTGACAGTAGCCATCTTCCAATCCTTGGGCACAAAACCTGACCGACTGCTCCAGTTGAAAAGAGAATCAAATGGAAGAGAAATGGCATGTTTCATGCTATTTATCAAAGATCCCATGATGTTATCAGGGCGCATCGATGGAGTGTTTTTGGCCTTGGAAAGTGCATTAATTGGTAAGGCAGTCAAGAAAAGCTGGCTCTACTTGCAGCGCAGATATTATTTCGTACCTGATAAAAACACAAAGGTATTTCAGTGTTGTGGAACATTGACAGTCTTTTCCTGTACAAACTAATGAAGCGAAAACAAAGGTAACAGCCATAAACTATGTACCCACACATGAATTGGTTCAGCAATATCCGTATTATGGAGACATGACAAAATGGAGTACTTAGAAGTATGGCTTAAAAAGGATTCTGGTGCGACAGCTACGGATATGCAGGAAGAGACTAAAGAGAAGAAAAAACTGAGAAACTGGAAGCTGTTTTATGGCTATAGATAGATAGCTACAAACGGTTAAAATATTCTTAGTCCATTTAGTTACAAAACAAATCCTGATCTGTTCATCAACCAGAGAAGCTAAGAATAGGAATTAGAGAGAAGGATTTTATCTGACCGAGGAAGATAGCAAGAGTCAAGTGGGATAAGCTCATTTTTCTAATAGAACAAGGCAGTTTAGGATCATCTGATTTGAAGGATGTATTTCAGAGCTACACAGTTTAAGCTTCTATATACAGCCCAAGCAGAAAACAGTTATGTACTCACCATAACGATCGATGTATGTGCTCCATCTCGCCTACATTCATTACTGATGGGTTCGGAGCAGAGAATCGGCTCCAACTCGGCCGATTATTTTCTAGCACAAAGTCTCTAATTGGCTGGGCCAACTGGTATCCCAGGATGCACCTCGCCCCAACCCCAGATCTTGTTTGCATACATCGCAATCACTCCACATACCCAAACCTCACCAAGAGGAATATTACCCATCAGGAAAAGGGAATAAAACCAATTTTGAAGGGTCTCAGAGCAATTTTCCTTCAAATCCTTCAGGCAGGGGGCAGGTGGGAGGGTAAGAATGTAGGCGAGATGGACCACATACATAGATTGTTATGGTGAGTACATAACTAACTGATGTGGTCCTATCTCGTCTACATTCATTACTGATGGGACAGCGTCCCTAGCACCTCTAACCTGGGAGGCTCATAGGAAAATACTCCTGAGAACAGTGGAACCAAAGGAAGCCCAGCCTCTAGATGCCACGTCCAGCTTGTAATGAGAGATAAAGGTGTGATGAGAAGCCCAGGTGGCCTCTGCACAAATGTCGTCCAAGGAAAGCCTGGCATGATACGCTAGTGAAGTTGAGACTGCCCTGGTGGAATGAGCCTTAACTGGGAAAGGTAAATTTCTGCCTGCTGATGAGTAAATAAAGGAAATGCAATCCTTAATCCACTTAGAAATTGTGCAATTGGAAACAGAGCTACCCGTTCTATTCTCCGAGAAGGACACAAACAATTGATCCTATTTTCTTACATGTTTCGTTCTGTGTAAACAGAACCTTAGTTGTCTATGCACATCCAATTGATGAAATTTGAACTCTGCTTTGTTGGAGAAGTTAGGAAAGAACACAGGTAACTCAATGGATTGGTGGAAGTTAAACGTAGTAGACACCTTGGGGAGGAAGAACGGATTAAGTCTCAAGGATACCCTGTCCTTATGGAAGATCAAATACGGGGGCTTAATGGGCAACGCTTGAAGTTCTGATACTCTTCTAGCCGAAGTGATGGCCACCAAGAACGCCGTCTTCCAAGATAAGAATTTTAGTGCGCAAGTGGCAGCCGGCTCAAAGGGCGGAGAAATGATGGCTTGCAATACCAGATTTAAATCCCATGGCATGACAGGTTCAGACACAGGAGGGCAAAATAACCAGGCTCCTTTCAAAAAGGCCTTGCAAAGTTTATGGCCCATAAGAGCGGGCTCATAGGATACGTGGAAGTTAGAAATGGCCGCCAGCTGCACCTTAATGGTAGAGGGAGCGGAGCCTTGTCGGAAGAGCATAGCTAAAAAGTCTAAAACCACTGATAGACGCTGTGAAAGGGTCCAGGCCTTGGGCCTGAGCCCAGATGGAAAATCTCTTCCATTTGCTAGAGTAAATTCTTCTGGTGGAGAACTTGAGACAACGATAGGATATGCACCAACTCAGGTGAAAGGGAATGTAGTCTAACTATTGATGGAAGTGGAGCAGCCAGGCTGTCAACTTGAGAGAGTATAAGGAGGGGTGGAACTGTCCCGACATGTGAGTCAATAGGTCTGGCACTGGATCCAGAGTCCAAGGACCGTCCACTGTGAACCGTCGAAGGAAGGGGAACCAGACTTGGCGGGGCCAGTGTGGAGCAATTAGAATCATCTTGCTTCCCAAGTAAATGGCTTTCTGAATCACTCTTGATAACAGAGGAAACTGAGGAAAGGCAGAGCAGACCGGGAGGCCAACCGTGGACTAGAGCGTCCCTGGGTGACTCCCCCGTGGAGGGATCAGGGTGAAGTAGTTGCTGCATTTAGCATTGAGAGGACTGGCAAAGATTGCAGCAAGGCTGACCCCACCTGCTGAAGATTCGAGTCGCAACTCGGTTGTTCAGAGACCACTCGTAGGGCATCAGAAAAGCTCTGCTTAGCCTGTCTGCTATCACGCTGGATTTTCCCGGAATGTGCGTTGCCACTAGAAACTGTTGGGAAGACACTGTCCAATTCCACACTCTCATGGCTTCTCTGCAAAGGGGGGGTAAGACTTGGTTCCACCTTGCTTGTTCAGGTACCACACAACTGACATGCTGTCTGAGTGAACAGCAATCGTTCCCCGGGGAAGAGAGCTCTGGACTGCTTGCAACGGGAACAGCACTGCTCTCATCTCTAGGACATTGATGAGTAAGTGTAACTCGTGATCCTGCCACGTGCCTTGGACCGTTCTTCCCAGATAATGCCCCCCCACCCTATTTGGGAAGCATCCGTGGTCACTGTGACAGCAAGAGACAAGGGAACTAGATTGCTCCCCCTTGTCCAGGTTAGAAGAACATAGCCACCAACAGAGATCCTGTCTGCATTGTTCTGTGAGGAGAATTGGATGAGAAAGAGGTAACTTTTGAAAGGACCACTGGACTGAAAGGAGCCACTGGAGGATCCGCATGTGTAGCCTGGCTAAGGGTACTAGCATGATGGTCACCACCATGGATCCCAATAGCTGAAGAAAGTACAGTTTTGTACCTACCATAAATGTAGATGTTAGAGTTCACCCTGCTGCAGTCATCACACTTGGGTTATCCTTTCCCAGCAGAAATGCTCCAATCCTCTGCATCAGAATCCTCATAGGTAGATAAAGGAAAATCCTGGTCATCAGAAGGAAAGTACAGTTTTGTACCTACCATAAATGTAGATGTTAGAGTGTTCACCCTGCTGCAGTCATCACACTTGGGTTATCCTGTCGTCAGGCGGTCCCACAGTCGGCCGGATTTCCAAAGTCTTGGTCCGACGTCGGTTGCTGTCGCCTCATCCCTGACGTCAGTGCACCAGGGGTACATAAATTGCAACAGACGCCATTTTCTTCAGTTTTTCTTGCCCCAGATGTCAAGTGCCCCCAAAGAGGTGATCCAAATTAGTACCAAAAGGTGAGAACACTGTACAAATACAAAAACCCTTCAGCTATAAGCAAATACATCAGTAAGGCATAGCAAAGATTTAGCCAGTAGATCAGAGGGGTTGGAGGGAGGGTAACCTGGACTGCAGCAGGGTGAACACTCTAACATCTACATTTACGGTAGGTATAAAACTGTACTATGTTCATAGTGTTACCCTGCTGCAGTCATCACACTTGGGTTGAGTCCCACAGCTAAGGTAGGGTGGAGACATTATAAAGGGTTAGAGGAGGCAATAAGGCCCTGCAGGACTGCAGTGGCAAAGCCCGCCCTGGACTTAGAATAAAGAGTTAAGTGATGGTGTTTGGTGAAGGTGTGTACAGAACTCCAAGTTGCAGCTTCTAAAATTTCCTTGGTAGGAACCCCCCTGAGAAAGGCTGTAGAGGTAGCTGTAGCCCTAGTAGAATGGGATTTAATGGTAGGAGGAACTGGTTTCCCATGACGGGTATAGCAGAATCGTATGCAATGGCCTATCCATTTTGAAATGGTTTGCTTGGATATGGGCCTCCCTTGAGAAACTGTAGCATAGGAAACAAAGAGCTGGTCAGTTTTTCTGAAAGCCTTAGTTTTATCCAAGTAATATCGAAGCTGCCTGTGAATGTCCAAGGAATGCAAGAGTCTCTCACCTTTGTTCTGTGGATTGGGGAAGAAAGTGGGTAGATGGATGGTTTGATTTAAAGCTACACTGGAAACCACTTTTGGCATGAAGGAAGGATTAGTTCGTAGAGAAACTCTGTCTTGATGAAAAATGAGGAAAGGTTCCACTGCCATAAGAGCCTGTAATTCTGAAACTCTCCTAGCAGAAGTTATTGCCAGTAGCAGGGCAGTCTTCCATGATAGGAACTGAAGGTCTGCAGAAAAAGCTGGTTCAAAGGGAGGTAGTGTTAGTTTTTCCAGAACAAAGTTGAGGTCCCATGTTGGTGTAGGAGCTCTTCTAGGTGGTCTAATGTTTTTTGCCCCTCTGAGGAACTGCCTTAGGTGTGGGTTTGAAAATAAAGGTGGATTTGTGTCGTAGTGAGCTGAAATAGCTGAAGCATGGATTTTAATTGAGGAGAAGGAAAGTCCTTTATGTAACATCTCAGCTAAAGACTGAAGAATGTGAGGCATATGAGGCTGAGTTGTGTCTTGGCCCTTAGCTTGGTTCCAAGCAGAAAACCTTTTCCATTTGTCTGAGTAAGCCTTGCTGGTGCTTGGCCTCCTGGCTTCTAGAATAACATCCAGCACTGCTTGTGAAAGAGGAGCTGGTTGGCTGCTTAATTTATTTGCCTTGCAGCCAGGTTTAAGGTTTTGATCTGGCTGTGTAGAATCTGCTTGTCCTGCTGCGTGAGCAAATGAGGTATTTGAGGCAATATCCATGGTGGACTGAGAGCCATATTCTTCAATAGGGGGTACCAATGCTGGCGTGGCCAGTCTGGGGCTATGAGAATCATTTGAGGTTTCTCCTTTTTGGCCTTCAAAGGAACCTTTGTGAGAAGAGGTAATGGAGGAAAAGCATATGCTGTCAGGTTTTTCCAACTGAAGGAGAGCTCGTCCACTTTCCAAGCTTGATGGTGGAATAACCTTGTACAAAATTTTTTCAGCTGGTAGTTTTGAGGACTGGCAAACAGGTCTATATTTGGTAGGCCCCATCTTTGAGTTATCAATGCAAATATTTGTGGGTCCAGCTTCCACTCGTGGGGATCCTTGATATTTCTGCTTAGGTCGTCTGCCAATGTGTTTTTCTGTCCTGGCAGGAAGTGAGCTTGTAACTGGACTTGGTAGGCGAGAGCTGTGTTCCATAAGATTATTGCCTGCCTGCAAAGAGGGTAGGAATGTGTGCCCCTTTGTTTATGTACAACATTACTGTGGTGTTGTCCGTCTTTATTGCCAGTTGTCCAGGTTGTAGTAGATCCTTGAAGGCTGTCAGAGCTTTCTGTACAGCTAGCATCTCTTTTTGGTTTATTTGCTGTTTTCTTTGTTCTGCAGTCCATAGGCCTTGAATGCATTTCCCTGCCATGTGTGCCCCCCAGGCATAGTCTGAAGCATCTGTTGTGATAGTTTGCCTGGGTGGGGGCAAGGTGAAAGGCTGACCCTTGTTGAGGTGACATGCCCGTCCCCACCACATAAATTCCTGTTGAAGGCAGGGAATAAGAAGTTATGTCTTACCATAATGTTCCATGTTAGTTGTCTTCTTCTCGCCTTCTTTCTTGCTGGATGGGTTCGGAGCCGATCCTCGGCTCAGAGTCTGCCTATACTATAGCTCGAGAGCTATTTTTACCGGCTCAAGGCAGCCCTATATCCCACAATACCATGCGCCAACTCCCCAGATCTCGTTTGGAAGCCAAGACATAGTATAAACAACAATCTTATAATAAAAATATTATAACCCTCTTTATTAGAAGATTACCCGATAGTAACACTAAGGATACCAGGAAAAGACGCAACATATTGTATCTCCAAAAAGGAAGGACTCAATCTCGAGTCTGTCGAGGCTAGGGGGCAGGAGGGAGGGACGCAAGAAAGAAGGCAAGAAGAAGACAACTAACATGGAACGTTATGGTAGGTACATAACTTCTTAATGTTAAGTCGTCATTCTCGCCTTCATTCTTGCTGGATGGGACAGCGTCCCTAGCATCTTAGTCCTGGGTGGCTCAATGAAACAGACTCCAGAGTACAGTGGAACCAAAATCAGCTCTGTGTCTGGAGGCTAAGTCAAGCTTGTAATGAGCAATAAAAGTACGTTTGGAAGCCCATGTAGCCGCTGCACAAATGGCATCTAGTGGTAACCTTGCTTGAAACGCCGTTGAAGTTGATAGAGCCCTGGTTGAATGAGCCTTAGGCCTAGAGGGAAGTTGCCTGTGCCTCAACTCATAGACCAAGGTAATAATAGATGTGAGCCATCTGGAAAGGGTAACTTTCGAAACCAGAAGCCCTTTCTTAGCTGCCGCATAAGAGAGAAAAAGCTGATCTCATTTTCTGAATTGTTTTGTCCTGTCTAGGTAATACCGTAATTGGCGATGAACATCTAATGAATGTAATTTTTGTTCAGCTCTGTTGGTATAAGTCTGGGAAAAAGACAGGTAAGTCAATAGAATGATTTAAATTTGCTTCCGATAGCACTTTTGGAAGGAAGGAAGGGTTTGTTCTGAGAGTTACCTTGTCTTTATGAAAAACCAAATAAGGAGGACGGACAGACAAGGCTTAGAGTTCCGAGACCCTTCTGGCAGATGTTATAGCTACCAAAAACAGCGTTTTCCAAGAAAGTAGTTTGAGGGAACAAGAAGCTGCAGGTTCAAAAGGGGGCAGAATTAGTGAGGTTAGAACTAAATTCAAGTCCCAGTGTGGAAGTGGATCTTTTACTGGAGGTCTGAGCAAAAAGATGCCCTTGAGAAAAGCTTTACAGAGTTTGTGGGACATAATGTTTGCTTATGAGAGTCCAACATGAAAATTAGCAATGGCCGCTAATTGTACTCTGATAGTGGCCGATGATGATCCAGAATGAAAAAGCTCAGCCAGAAAGTCCAGAACCTCATGAATGGGTGCATGAAAAGGATCTAAGGACCTATTTTGCACCCAGAATGAAAAACGCTTCCATTTACTAGCATAAGTCTTCCTAGTATTGGACTTATGGGAGGCCAGAATGATATCACGAACAGGAGGAAAGATGAGGGGAAGCCTGGCTATGGCTGGAAGTGGAGCAACCAAGCTGTGAGGTTGATGGAATGTAGATACTGATGCAGCTTGCCTGTGAGGTGGGTCAATAGATCCGGAAGGGGTTCCAGATGCCAAGGCTGTTCCAGTAGGTATTTGTGCAGGAAAGGGAACCAAACTTGTCGAGGCCAAAACAGGGCAATGAGGATCATTTTGGATCTCAATGCGATTGTTTTCTGAATTAATTGCGGAATCAACGGAAAAGGAGGAAAAGCATAAAGAAGACCCCGGGGCCAAACGTGAACAAGGGCGTCTCTGAGGGGTTGGCCTGGCAGAGGAAAAAGTGTGAAGTCGTCGAGGCATTTGCTGTTTTGCGGAGTTGCGAAAAGGTCGCAGCAAGGCTGGCCCCACTTCCGAAAGATTCCGTCTGCTACCGCTTGATTTAGAGACCACTCGTGAGGCATGAAGATAGTTCTGCTCAATCTGTCTGCTATGACGTTGGACTTCCCGGGGATGTGCGTTGCTATCAGAAACCGTTGAGATGAAATCGCCCTTTGCCAAAGTCTGAGTGCTTCTCGACAGAGGGGATAGGACTTTGTTCCGCCCTGCTTGTTTATGTACCACACCACAGACATATTGTCCGCCTGAATTGCTATAGTCCCCATGGGAAGAGAGCTCTGAAGGGCTTGCAACGTCAAAAGCACCGCCCTCATCTCCAGGACATTTATGTGCAGGTGGCATTCTGACTGTTGCCAAGTGCCCTGGACCATTCTGCCCTGATAATGCCCCCCCCCCCACCCGATCAGGGAGGCATCCGTTGTGACAGTGGCAACTGGAAGGGGGAGAACAAAGGGTCTGCCCTGAAAAAGCTGAGGGGAAACCATCCACCAGGAGAGATGTTTCTTGCAAGATGGGGTTATCCAAATGTTGTGGGTCACTGGTAGCTGTTGAAAAGACCACTGAGAAAAGAGCATCCACTGAAGGAGCCTCATGTGGAAGCGGGCTAATGGAAGTAGAAGAATCGCCGCCGCCGTGAGGCCCAACACTTTCAATACTCGGTTGACATGGACTTTGTTGGGCTGAAACAGGGTCTGAACATTCCGCCTTATGTTTGCCACTCTCTGAGGTGGTAGTGTTGCAGACATTTCCGTGGTGTTTAATACGGCGCCTATAAAGTTTATACATTGACAAGGCAACAAGGAGGACTTCGCAAAATTTATAGAAATACCCAGACTGTTGCAAAGCTGAATGGTGTAATCCCTGGCCATTATGAGATCCTGTTTGGTGGTAGTGGAAATGAGCCAGTCGTCTAAGTATGGAAACACCTGGAATCCTTTCCGTCTCAGGTGAGCCGTGACCACTGCCAAACATTTGGTGAACACCCGGGGGGCTGTGGTGAGACCAAAGGGCAGGGCTCTGAATTGAAAATGACTGACTCCCAGCCGGAAGCGGAGAAACCTCCTGGAGCGTCTGTGTATCTTTATGTGGTAGTACGCGTCCTGGAGGTCTAACGAGCACATCCAGTTGTCTCTGCCCAAAAAGGGTAGAACGGACTGCAGTGTTACCATCTGAAATTTTGTCTTTAGCACAGATTTGTTTAACCTGCTGAGACCCAAAATAGTTCTCCAGTCTCCTGTCTTTTTTGGTACCAAAAAGAACCTGGAGTAAATTCTGGACCCTAGCTGATCTGCTGGGACTGCCTAGATGACTCTTTTTGCTAATGGCTTTTCTATTTCTAGCTGAGCCTGATCCCTTTGTGCGGGTGGTACATCTGGTAGGAGTTTTGGCGGTTATACCGGGGGGATGGTAAAGGGGATTTTGTAACCCTCGGATATGATATTCTGTACCCATGCGTCTTGGGAGAGGGATTGCCAGGCTTCTGGGTACAGAGATAATCTTCCCCCGACTGCCTCCGAAGGCGGACAGTTGGGCAGCTTCTCAGGGATGCTGAAAGGGTTGATCAGGAAAAGATTCCCTAGAACCATGGTTCTGAGGACGCCCTCTGCCCCTGGGGCGGCGTCTGTTATTTCCCCCTCTGCCTCTAGGGGGAAAATTACCACGTGCGGCAGGAGCGACTCCCTGGGGTTTGCGGAACCACATCTTTCCCCCCTTCTGTCCCTTAGGATAAGGTCTAGAAGGCGTGGAAAAACGGACTCCCACGGCAGAGAGAGTTTTACCATCTTGCTCGCATCTGGTGAGGGTATTCTTCACCTGAGGTCTGAACAATTCCAAACCATCAAAGGGGGTGTTAGTGAAGGATACCTTGAAGGGATCGGCAAAGTTACAGAGCCGCATCCAAGCGTGACGTCTTAAAGCAACGCCTGTACCAGCGGCCCTACTCGCTCCATCGGCTGCATAAGAAATTAGTCGCATGGAGGAGTTAACAATGGATTTCAGGGTAGCCAGCTGAGAGTTTATTTTGTCCTTAAACTCCGCAGCAGAAGGATCCTGTACTGTTTCACCCAGCTCTTTGAGCAAGTCTCTTTGAAGGCGGGTGAAATGACATAAATAGTTCAGCGATCGCATAGAAAAGGTCGCTGAAGCAAAGGTCCGCTTGCCGTACCTGTCCATGGTCCTGGACTCTGTTAGAAGGATGAACAGATACAGAAAGATCAGCCAATTCCTTCTTAGTGGCTGCTGCTACCACCATAGCATCAACTGAAACACCTCTGGTGAGAAAAGATTTATCATCTGGTGCAGAAATAAATTTAGAAGGCCTCCTAGGGGTAGGTTCCATTGAATCAGGAGCTGCCCACACCTTTCTAGCTACTACCTCCATTAGTGGGTCGAAAGGGGGAGACACCCAGGAGGTGGAAGGGTGAGATCCAAAAGCATCGAGGTAAACAGACTCATCCTCGGAAGGTTTGAGAGTGGACCAATTTCCCCTCTGTCTTAGGATTTCCAGGATGTCTGAAAATGAGACATCCTCAGAGGGGGATCTGGGGGAACCTTCCGACTCATCCAAGTCAGTGTCTGACGTGACAGACTCGGGGGAGTCTATGTGCTTCCTCTTACACTTTCTTTTCCTAGGGGGTTTCCCTGAAACTTCAGGGAAGCCCTCGGAAGAGGAGGAGACACCCAAAGTGGGTACCCCACGTTTTGGATCTCTGCTGACAGGTGCAAGATAATGGCCAGAGACCGTAACAGGCACTAAGGAGGGAGGAGCCGCAGAACTTAACCTTGGAGTGGACACTGGGTCCAGCACACTCCTCATCACCTCGAAGGCTCCCCTATCAGACACCAAAGGTAGCACCGGCTCTGAAGAGACCGGAACCACCCTCGGAGCTGACAGAGAAGGCTCCGAGAATGTTGTCAGGGCCGAACTAACCAGAGCCGAAGCTCCGAGAGGGAGAGTGGGGTCGGACAAGGGTCCGATGCCACTCGCCCCCTCGGAGCAGACAATGGATTCTCGGCGCCCGGACCTCTCCACGGACGGAACCAATGAAGAGGTCGGAGCCGAAGGAGGAAGCATCGGCTCCGACGTAGGCAAGGTCACGGTTCCGAGAAACTCCGGCTCCAAGCTCGAGTGAGGAGTCGGAGGAGGAATAGATAATTGTATCGAAGGAGCCACAGTCTGGTGAAGTGGGCTCTGGAGCATTTGGGCCAGTGCCTGAGATTTTATGAGTCTACTGATCACCCTCTCGATGTCATGGTCAGAAAGCCTAGACGACCTCGATGAAAGAGTCCTATGACTCCGCTCCGATAAGAGAGGGGATCTCGGAGCCGATCTAACGGACTCTAGAGAGGGGGATCTAGAGCGCTTAAGCGCTGGGGTCAGCTCCGATGATGGTTTCGGAGCGGAAACCTCTTTGCTCGCCTCGGAGCCAGCCGGAACCGAGGTCGGAGCCATCTCGAGGAAACCACTTTGCTCGCCTCGGAGCCAGCCGGAACAGAGGTCGGAGCCATCTCGATAACGCCAACCCTCTACTCAGAAGCTGGAACCGAGGGTTTGGCGGTTTTTGATGACTTCCTCGAACCAGACTTGGACGGGGAGTCATCAGGCTTTAGCAAGCCCCTTAGAATAAGCTTGTTACGCCTCTCCTGCAGGACTCTTGAACTAAATCCGTGACAAATGGAACAAGAGTCCTGCAGGTGTAAAGGCCCCAAGCAATAGACACAAAAAGTGTGACCGTCTGTCAGAGACATCTTCTGACAGCACGAGTCACACTTCTTGAATCCCGAGTCCTTAGAGTCTTTGGACATAGTCTAGACCACAGTAAAAAAAACAGTCAGTCCACACACACACTCAACTTAAAATTAAATATAAAAATAGTTAAGGGAACTGACTAAACCCACACACACACACACACAGATAGGAAGGGGTGGGGAAACTGAGATAAAGCCCGTAGGCCTAAGATAAAAAATTAACTAAAGAATGGGATTCAAGAATAGGGTAATCACTAGGGACCTAGACAAGGATAACTACTGGGGAAAAAACTACCTGAAAACTAGTTCAATGAAGTAAAAACTCCTTACTGACCTGAGCCGGTAAAAAAGACAACCTTGTAGCAAAGCGGCAAACGAGATCTGGGGAGTTAGCGCATGGTATTGTGGGATATAGGGCTGCCTCGAGCCGGTAAAAATAGCTCTCGAGCTATAGTATAGGGCGAGTCGGAGCCGAGGATCGGCTCCGAACCCATCCAGCAAGAATGAAGGCGAGATTGACAACTTAACATTGAGAGATATCACTGTGTTCAAGCTGTGGCTGTGTTGAGACCATACGCTTTTTAGGTACCATTGTAGTTTCCTCATATGCATTTTTGCAAATGGTATCATCAGAATGCAAGATGCCATGAAGCCCAAAGCCTGCAGAATTTTTCTTGCAGTTAATTGGGTCTTTGTTGCCACTGTCTTGAAATATTGAGTCAGTTGTAATTGCTTGCCTGGTGTAAGATGAGCCTTCTGGGCCGTTGTGTCCAAGCTGGCACCCAGGAATGTCATTTTTTGTGAGGGTACTAGTTTTGACTTCTTTTCGTTTACTGTGTAAACCAGACAATTTAGTAGATGCTTCACAAAAGCCAGATGTTGTAAAAGAATGTCTCTTCTTTCTGCTTGGATGAGGCAGTCGTCCAGGTATGGATATATTTGAATTCCTCTTTGTCTGCAATATGCAATTACTGGGGCCAGGCATTTTGTGAATACTCTGGGCGCAGTAGATAAGCCAAAGGGCAGTGCAGAGAATTGATGAGTCGAACCTGCAATGAAACGGAGGTATCTTCTGCAACTTTGTCTGATAGAGACATGCAGGTATGCCTCCTTGAGGTCCGTTACCAGCCATGCTTCCTTGCCCAACAATGGGAAGTAGCTGCTGTAGTGTTAGCATCTTGAATTTGGGAACTTGTAAATAAGTGTTGAGAATTGCAAGGTCCAGAATTGGTCTCCAAGCATTTTCTTTTCTGGGTACTAGGAAGAGTCTTGAGTAAAATCCTTGGCCTTGCTCTTGAGTTGGTACCCTTTGAATGGCTCTCATGGCCATGAGAGCTGTAATTTGTTTTTGAGCCTCTGCCCTTTGATTTTGTGGCAGGTTTGGCATTCCTCTTTTTATTGGCAAGGTGTGAAAGTGGAATCCATATCCTCGTAAAATTATGTCTAGGACCCATTTGTCCTTTGTGACCATATGCCAGTTGTCTGCAAACAGTGCTAGTTTTCCCCCCAGGGGAGCTGACAAAAGAGCTTTGTTTGGCCAGCTGAGGTGCAAGTCACTGAGTTTGCCTTCTGGTGGATTGAGACCTGTCTTCTCCTCCCTTCTGGGTTGGAGTGCCCCATTGGCAAGGTTTATACTGAGCTTGTGATTGTTCTCTGCCCCTTGGGCACCTGTATTTACCCCTCTGAGGCCTGTCAGTGGCTGGAAAGGATCAATTTTTTTGTTGGCCAGTTTCTGCTGAGGCGAGGGGGTTGTACCTGTAGGAAATCTTTGACTGTCTGCATAGATTTTACCTTATCTTCCATTTTCTTTAAAACAACTTCTGCTTTAACACCAAAAAGAACAACCTGCTGTAAGGGAGCATCTAGTAGTTTTGCTTTAACATGATCAGGAAGACTTTGTTCCTTTAACCAGGCATGCCTACGTATAACTGAACCAGTGACAGCTGCTCTGCAGGAGGCCTTTAAAGAATCAAACCCACATTGTAAGGTGTGTTTGCCCACCTCCTCGGTGGCGTGCAACAAATCCTGAACTTTTCAATTCAGATTGTTGAGGGAGGGTGGTTATCTTTTGTTTTAACTGAGAGATTAAGCATATGAAATTAACAGTTTAGAGCTCTCATAGCTAAAGTGGCTGAGGTGCAAACCTTTTTCCCCCATCTGTCTAGTGCTCTTGAATCCCTTTCAGAAGGTACTGGATTTTTAGCCATGGAAGCCTTAGCCCCCTTGGGACCCTGGGAGATAGTCTCTGGGTCAGCTACTGGGCTTTTGTAAAGAAATTTGTGGGAATCAGGTACTCTGTAGTATGTCAGGTTTGGCTGGGGCAGGAGGCAGAGAGTCAGGGTTGAAACTGGACTCTAAATAGACATCATCCACAATGTCCAAAACAGGAGGGATGGCTAGAGGTCTGTGTTGGGGGAGTAAAAAAGTCTCTGAGCCTTTTCTTGGAATCAGAGTAATCCTGACTTTCCCAGTGAAAATGTTCCCTCAGTGTGTAAAGTTTCCCCAAAAGAGTAATCTTCTGGAGGGGAAGCGGAGGTAATAAGAGTCCTCAGCATCAGAATCTCCATAAGGAGAGAAGGAATAGTCTTGGTCCTCAGAGGAATCCGAAGAAATAGACAGCTGTTCAGAGAAAACAGATTCTTCCTCTTATCTAGGCCTTTTGTCAGGAGGAGGCTAAGAACCCCTGATAAGGGAAATCAAATCTTCAGCCATCTTGAGCATCTGTTTCTTAGGCCTTGAACAGGAGACTGAAGTGAAGCCTTTTTAGATTTGGAAGGTGTCTTTGATTTGGAAAACGTTTTGACTGTTAGAGTCTGTCTGAAAACGCCTTCAGAAGGCGATTGCGTTTCCGAAGTACCAATGTCCTTGGAAGGTAAATAGTCGGTAGGGCCTGAAGTAAAAGGCTGCGTTGGCCTAGTACATTCAGTCAAAATATCCGTAGTGGTCTCTGGTTCCTGAACAGCGGTGGTCAGAGGCTGCGTCAGAGCCTCACTGTTAACCGGAGACTGGATCAACCGAGGCCTCGGAATCGGCCTTAGGCCTGGGCTGTCGATCCTTATCCCTGCGCTTTTTGTGCACGCTGGTAGTAGATAGCTCCAACGGCATGTTATAATTAAATTTTCTGCCAAAAAAAGTATCGCGCGAAATCAAATCGTCTTTTAATAGTACGTTTATTAAATCTAGCACAAAAACGACAAGTGACGTCGTGATCAGGGCCTAGGCAAGGTATGCAATAAGAATGAAAATCCTTATGGAGGTATTTGCTTACCACAAGAAATATAATTGTTAACTTTTTCTGACATCGGTCTGAGGCAAGAAAAGTTTCCCCAACGGGGTACTTAGCTTTATAGAAGACTTTGGTCTGAAATTCGAATTTGAAAATCTCAGGAGTAGGCCGACCAGCACTTGCGAACTGCTTCTGCTTCGGGCACCACGCGGCAAGAAAGACTGAAGAAAATGGCATCGGTTGCAATTTATGTACCCCTGGCGCAATGATGTCAGGGATGAGGCGGACAGCAACAGACGTCGGACCAAGACTTTGGAAATCCAGCCGACTACGGGACCGCCTGACGACAGGATAACCCAAGTGTGATAACTGCAGCAGGGCAACACGATGAACATCTAACCTGGCTTGAACCTTCTTGCGGAGCAACAAAGCTTGGACCTGAGATTGCAACACTTATTCTTTCTAGAGGTAAAAAGGCCTTCATTTGAACAGAGTCTAGCTCTGCGCCTATAAATACAACACGCTGTGAGGGCAGCAAGGCAGATTTTTCCCAGTTTAATGTAATTCCTAGCCTTTGGCAAAGGGTTATGGTAGCCTCCCAGGCTTGAATGAGGAGATGCCTGGTGGGGGCAGTAAGGAGCCAATCGTCGTAGTAAGGAAACACCTGGAATCCTAAACATCTCAGGTGAGCTGTCACCCCTGCCAAGCACGTGGTAAACACCCTGGGGGCTGTGGTGAGACCAAAGGGCAGGGTTCGAAACTGGAAATGACTGGCTCCCAGACGGAAGTGTACATGATTCTTGGATGCCTTTTTTTATCTTGATGTGGTAATAGGCATCCTTGAGGTCGATGGAGCACATCCATAATTCCTCTCCCAGCAATGGGAAGATGGATTGAAGAGTGACCATTCGGAATTTGGACTTCGGGATGTAGTGATTCAATCGGCTGAGATCCAGGATGGGTCTCTGGTCCCCTGTTTTTTTCGGTACCAAAAAGAGTCTTGAGTAAGTTCCTGAACTGATCTGGTCCGAGGGGACCGGTTGGATGACTCCTTTTCTAAGCAGCTTTGATATCTCTAGTGCTGCTTGATCCCTTTGACTGGGTAGAAAGTCCGGGATTTTTATTATTGGGGGAGGGGATGAAGCAAAGGGAATGGTGTAACCTCCAGTAATTATTCGAAGCACCCATCAATCCTGAGTGATGCTCTCCCAGGCTTGAGGATGCCTCGAAAAACGGCTCCTGACTGACTCCAGAATAGCACAATCGGGTGATCCCTCAGGGATGCTGATAGGAAGATTCGCGAAAGGAGTTGCGGTCTCCCAAACCGCGGGGGCCTCCTCTGCCCCTAGGACGGAGTCTTCCAGAATAATTCCCCCCGGACTGCCTCTGGAGGGGGGGGGTCACCATGAGTGGCTGGGAAAGACTTGTGACTTCTTGAACCACATCTTCCCTCCTCTCTGAGCCTTGGGATAAGGCCTAGAGGGAAGAGAAAAACGGGCCCCTACGGCAGATAAAGTCTTACCCTCCTGCTCACATCTAGTGAGAGTGTCTTTCACTTTAGGTCCGAAATGAGAGAACCCATCGAAGGGGGCGTCAGTGAAGGAAGACTTGAAGGCCTCCACGAAGTGATATAAGCGCATCCAGGCTTGCTTCCTAAGAGCCAAACCTAAACTAGCTGCCCTACTTGCCCCTTCGGCTGCATAAGATATAAGCCTCATGGAAGAGTTGGCAATGGAACCAAGGGTAGACAGCTGGGCGTTAACAGTCTGCGCTACCGTCTCAGGCATGTTACCCGTCAAGGTATCTCCCAACTCTTTGAGGAGATCTCTCTGGATTCGAGTAAAATGACAAAGGTAATTCAGTGACCGCAGTTTAAAGGTCGCTGAAGACAGGGTATGCTTCCCATAGCGATCCATACTCCTGGACTCCTTGTTAGGAGGATGGATTGAGGAAGAAGCCTCTGCAACTTCCAGCTGAGTGACTGATGCCACCACCATGGCATCTACAGGGACCCCTTTTGTTAAGAACTCTTTCCCTGGGGGAGCAGACAGGAACTTATTTGGACTGGGCACCGGTTCCACGGAATCAGGGTGCTCCCACACCGTTCGACAAATCAGGTCTAAGAGTTCATCGAAGGGTGGAGACACCCAGGAGGCAGAAGGTTGAGCTCCGAAGGCCTTGAGGAAAACCCGACTCATCCTCAGAGGGTGTCTTGGAGGGCCAGTCGCCTCTCTGCCTCAATATCCCCAGGATGTCGGAGAAAGAGACATCTGAGGACGACTTTGGGGACCCCTCTGCATCTTCAAGGTCGGTATCAGAGGTGATGGACTCGTCTTGGAAGTCTATGGGCTTCCTCTTGCACAACTTCTTCCTGGGAGGCTCCTCAGGAACAGACTGAGGGGCCCTCAGAAAGTTGGGGACCACTCATGGGGGTGTCCTCAGGTCTTCGAGCTCCGCTGTCCACAGATAGGGGGGCGTCAGAGGCTCTAGCCGGGGTGTATGGGGACGGAGTGACCGATCCAAGCGATGTCACTGACTACCTGGCCAGTGTGCTCCTCATGGCCTCGAAGGCGGGCCCACCCGAATCCAAGGACTGACCCATCTCAGAGACCACAACCGGAGTCAGGGTCCCCCTAGCTGAAGCGCCGAGAGGGAGACTCTGGGCCAACAGAAGTCCTGATGCATCCCCCTCGGGCACGACAGAGGAAACCCAAGTGCAGAAACCAGATGATGGAACCGAAATGGCTGGAGAAGACGACGGCTCCGATAAACCTGCCAGGGGTATCGGAGCCGGCGCAAGGACATCACTCAGCACAGAGCACTCCGGCTCAGACGACACAGTGGTGCTCGGAGGAGGAATCATCAGTACCGACAAGGGGGTAGGCTCCGGGGCCGACTGGGTCGGAGCAGAAAACAATTTGGCTAACACCGGCGACTGAAGGAGCCTCTGGACCACCCTATCCACATCCAAATCAGACAACCTAGAGGATTTGGAGGAAACTGAAGGAGATGAGACCTCCTACCTATGGACTCCTGTCTAACACCGGGTGACCGGCTCCGAATTAGCTCTAAAATGATCGGAGCCGAGGTCTACTCCAGTACCACAGATACCTCCTGCGGCCCCGAGGACAATGGAGCCAAGGAGGTAGTGACTATTTTCAAAATCTTCTCCGGGGGCTCCGAAGAACTAGATGGTAGATTTAGACTTGCCAGTAGAAGAAGCAGACTCTAGAGCCTCTTCAAAAGCGGGCTTGACTAGGCCCTTCAAAATCAGTTTGTTTTTTCCTTTCCTGCAGCACCCTAGAGCTGAAGGAATGGCAGACAATACATGTTTCTTGTAAATGAATCGCACCAAGGAAATAAACACAGATGGCATGCCCATCTGTGATGGACATTTTATAGGCACACAGAGCATTTTTTAAACCCGGAGAGTTTATGCTCCTTTTGCTCTTTCGACACGTCCAACAATATCCAAACACTCAACAAACAGGAAGAAGGCGGGAAACACCACTGGAACTCTAATTTAAACGTTCCCTAGGAAGGAACCGACGAAAAACACACTAAAGAACAAAGGCGAAGGAGAGGACTAGGTCCCTCTAAATTAAACGGGCCTAGCCCGCCAAACACAAGGGAAAGCCCACACACACTCCAAAACAGGCTCAAACACACACAAAACACAATATAGCTATCAGAACAGCTTTTAGTCTAACAGAGAAGTACAAAACTTTAGAAAGTTTAGTAAAAGTGTACTTAGCCACAGCCAAGCTCGAGACCACGTCCTAACTCGAGCAGCAAACGAGATCTGGGGGTTGGGGCGAGGTGCATCCTGGGATACCAGTTGGCCCCGCCAATTGGAGACTTTGTGCTAGAAAATAATTGGCAGAGTCAGAGCCGATTCTTGGCTCCGAACCCATCAGTAATGAATGTAGGCGAGACAGGACCACATAACATCTATAAATCAAAGTGGAAAGGGATGACAACGGAATAGGTGGAAGCTCAAGAAACAGAGACTCGGATTTTTGATGCAAATCCTTAAGGAGAACCATACAAAGTATTTATAAAGCAGAACAAAGTATTCTAAGAATTAAGCCAACATGGGAATACAGAAATGAGATTCTGCAGACAGGATTGACTAATTGGGGATACAGACAATAGGCAAGGAGGACTGGAATTTACTGTAGAAAACTAGCAAATACAGCCAAAGTACTGGGATCAAATAATTAGACAGGAAAAGGTAACAGAATGGGAAGAAGCCAATAATTTAAAAGGACTGCAGGCTAGAGACTGCCTTCCCTAACAAGGGCTGACAGAGTATAGACAAAGAAATAGCGGGATCCTAAGTGAAAGACCAGTAATAAGAAGTTATGTACCTACCATAACGTTCCATGTTAGTTGTCTTCTCTCGCCTTCTTTCTTGCTTGTTGGGTTCGGAGCCAATCCTCGGCTCCGACTCGGCACTTGCTTTAGCTCGAGAACTCCTTTTACCAGCTCGAGGCAGCCCCATATCCCATGATGCAAGGCGGTAAGTACCACGATCTCGTTTGTTGACAAAGGGCAATAACACCAAGCAGAAAATACTTCCCAAAGGAAGAAGAAACTTACAGATGGAAAAGGACCAGGTCTGAATGGTCTTTAGCATAATAGTTTCTTATACAAGGTCTGTCCAGGCCAGGGGGAAGGAGGGAGGGTCAGAAAGAAGGCGAGAAGACAACTAACATGGAACGTTATGGTAGGTACATAACTTCTTAATGTTAAGTTGTCAATCTCGCCTTCATTCTTGCTTGTTGGGACCGCGTCCCTAGCACCTCTATCCTGGGTGGCTCGATGGAACAAACTCTTGAGGACTGTAGAGCCAAAACTGGCTCTGTCCCTGGAGGCCAAGTCCAATTTGTAATGGGAAACAAAAGTGTGAGGAGTGGCCCAAGTGGCCGCTGCACAAATAGTGTCCAAAGGAAGTCTAGCCTGAAAAGCTGTAGAAGTAGCTAAACTCCTGGTTGAATGTGCTTTAGGTTTTGAGCACAGCTGTTTTCCCCTAAGCGTATAGATTTCAGTGATGACCGAAGAAAGCCATCTGGACAAAGTCACTTTAGAAACAGGAAGGCCTTTTTTATTATCCGCATAGGAAACAAAAAGTTGATCAGATTTTCTAAATTCTTTTGTTCTGTCCAAATAATATCTGAGTTGACGGTGGACGTCAAGATAATGTAGCTTTTGTTCAGCCCTATCTGAATAGTTAGGAAAAAATACAGGAAGATCAATGGATTGATTCAGATTGTTCTTTGAAGCGACCTTAGGTAAAAAGGATGGATTAGTTCTCAAAGATACTCTGTCTTTGTGAAAAATCAAATAGGGGTCGAACCGAAGAGCATGAAGTTCAGACACCCTCCTGGCAGATGTAATAGCCACTAGGAATAAAGTTTTCCAAGAAAGATATTTCAGGGAACAAGAAACAGCTGGCTCAAGGGGGAAGAATCAAGGATGTCAGCACTAAATTTAGATCCCACTGAGGAGGAGGATTCCTGATTGGAGGCTTTAGTAGGAAAATTCCTTTCGAGAAGGCCCTGCAGAGCCTATGGGACATAATATTATGATCTGCTATCCCGACATGAAAATTAGAAATAGCAGCCAATTGAACTCTGACTGTGGAAGAAGAGGAGCCTGCATGAAAAATCTCTGCTAAGAAGTCCAGAACTGCCTGAACAGGGGCAGTAAAAGGATCAATATTTTGGGCCTTAGCCCAATAAGAGAAACGTTTCCATTTGCTTGTGTAAATCCTCCTGGTAGAGGATTTTAGTGAAGCTACTATGATGTCTCTAACTGGGTTAGAGATCAAAGGAAGCCTGGCTAAGGAAGGAAGTAGAGCAACCATGCTGTGAGGTTGAGAGAAGGGATTGACCGGTGCAGCTGACCGGATTGGTGAATCAGTAGATCAGGCACTGGGTCCAGATGCCACGGCTGCACCAAAAGGTGATGATGGAGGAACGGGAACCAAACTTGTCGAGGCCAGTAAGGGGCAATGAGAATCAATTTGGCTCTCAAAACGGTAGCTTTCTGGATCACCTGAGGGATCAGAGGAAATGGAGGAAGGCATAAAGAAGTCCCTGGGGCCAATCCTGGGTCAGAGCGTCTCTGGGGGAATGGCCTGATAGAGGGAAGAGGCTGAAGAAGTCTGGACATTTGCTGTTTTGGGGAGTAGCAAAAAGATCGCAACATGGACGACCCCATTCCAGAAAAATCTCTTCCGCTATAGATTGCTTGAGAGACCACTCGTGAGGCATGAGAATAGCTCTGCTCAATCTGTCCGCTATAATGTTGGTTTTCCCAGGGATATGCGTTGCTACCAGAAACCGATGAGAGGAGATCGCCCATTGCCAAAGTCTGAGAGCTTCTCGACACAAGGGGTAGGACTTGGTTCCGCCCTGTTTGTTGATATACCAAACTACAGACATGTTGTCTGTGTGGACTGCAATTGTCCCTACGGGAAGAAAGTCGTTGAGGGCTTGCAACGTTAAAAGCACTGCTCTCATCTCCAGGACATTTATGTGCAGATGGTACTCTAACGGTTGCCACGTCCCATGAACCATCCTGCCCTGATAATGACCCCCCCACCCGATCAGGGAGGTATCCGTGGTGACAGTGGCTATCGGGGACGGAGGTACAAAGCACCTGCCTTGGTGAACCTGAGACGATGTGATCCACCAAGCAAGATGTTCTTTGCATGTTTGTGTCACCAGAATCTGGTGACGCATTGGGAGTTGCTGGTATGACCACTGTGTGAACAGCATCCACTGAAGGAGGCGCATGTAGAATCGAGCCAGGGAAGAAGAGTAATGGCCGCAGCCATGAGACCTAATACCTTTAGAACCATTCTGGCCTGTACTTTCTTGCTGGCCAGAATGATCCTGACATGAGTCTGAATGTCTGAAACTCTTTGTTCTGTAAGGGTAGCTGACATCCGAACAGTATCTAAGTTTGCGCCTATGAAGGTAATAGACTGGCAGGGCGATAAGGATGACTTTTCAAAGTTGATTGAGATGCCTAAATGAGAACAAAGGTCTATTGTGTAATCCCTGGCTTGTATAAGCTGATGCCTGGTGGTGGCTGACAGGAGCCAGTCGTCGAGATACGGAAACACCTGGAATCCTTGACGTCTCAGGTGAGCCGTGACCACTGCCATGCATTTGGTGAACACCTGGGCTGTAGTGAGACCAAAGGGCAGGGCTCTGAACTGGAAGTGACTGGACCCCAGCCGAAAGCAGAGAAATCTCCTGGAGCGTCTGTGAATTTTGATGTGATAGTACGCGTCCTGAAGATCTATTGAGCACATCCAGTTGTCCTTCTGTAAGAAGGGCAGAATTGACTGAAGAGTGACCATTCGAATCTTGTCTTCCTGACAGACTTGTTGAGTCTGCTGAGATCCAATATTGGTCTCCAGTCTCCCGTCTTTTGGGGACCAAAAGAACCTTGAGTAGATTCCGGTTCTGAATGGTCTATTGTAACTGGCTGAATGGCTCTTTTGCAGTAGTTTTGCGATTTCTAACTCTGCAATGTCCCTTAGACCGGTGGTACATCTGGAAGGAACTTGAGGAAGGGACTTTCCTCAAAAGGAATTATGTAACCCTTGGATATGATCGACTGTACCCATCTGTCTTGAGTGAGGGAATGCCAGGCTTCTGGGTACAGTGATAATCTTCCCGACTGCCTCCAAGGAGGGACAGCCGGGCAACACCTCAGGGATGCTGAAAGGGCTTATCAGAGAGAGGCTCTCTGTTTCCCTGGTTCTTCGGACCCCATCTGCCTCTAGAGCGGCGTCTGTTGTTGTTACCCCCTCTGCCTCTAGGGGTAAACTGACCACGTGAATCCGGCGTGACTCCTTGGGATTTCGGAACCACATCTTCCCACCCTTCTGTCCTTTGGGATAAGGCCTAGAAGGGGTGGAAAAACGGACTCCAACAGCAGAAAGAGTCTTGCCGTCCTGCTCACACCTGGTCAAGGTTTCCTTCACCTGAGGGCCAAACAAAGCTGACCCATCAAAGGGAGAATTTGTGAAGGACGCCTTAAAGGGATCCGCAAAGTCACACAGCCGCATCCAGGCTTGGCGTCTAAGAGCCACACCTGTGCCTGCGGCTCTACTCGCTCCATCCGCAGCATAAGATATTAGCCACATGGAGGAGTTAGCAATGGAATTGAGGGTTCCTAGCTGCGAAGCAATCTTTCTTGAGCCCCTGCAGCTGTAGGATCCTGAACTACTTCTCCCAGCTCCTTCAGGATATCTCTTTGGAGTCTGGTGAAGTGGCATAGGTAATTCAGCGAACGCATAGCAAAGGTCGCTGAGGAAAACATCCGCTTACCGTACCTATCCATGGTCCTAGAGTCCTTATTAGGAGGATGGACGGGCACGGAAGGATCTGCAAGTTCTTTGGTGGCGCAGCCACCACCATGGCATCAGCGACACCCTTGGTAAGGAATTGTTTGTCACTAGGGGCAGTGATAAATTTAGAAGGCCTCCTAGGGACTGGCTCTACAGAGTCAGGAGCTGCCCACGCCTTCGTGCAATAACCTGCATAAGGGGTCGAAAGGCGGAGACACCCAGGAGGTGGAGGGCCGAGATCCAAACGCCTCTAGGTATACTGACTCATCCTCAGAGGGATTGTTGGTGGGCCAGTTTCCCTCTGTTTCAGAAGTTCTAGGATGTCTGAGAAGGAGACATCCTCAGAGGGGGATCTAGGGATCCCTCTGACTCATCAAAGTCAGTATCCAAGTGACAGACTCGGGAGTCTACATGCTTCCTCTTACAAGTCCTCTTCCTAGGAGGATCTCCCGAAACATCAGGAGAATCCTCGGAAGAGGGGAAATTCCCAGTGGGGAAACCTGAGGCGGAGGATCTCTGGGTCCTGTAGCAAGAGAAGTGGCAGAGATGTCAACAGGTACTATAGAGGGAGGAGCTACGGGAACAGACTGCTGACTGATACCAGTGGCCAGTACACTCTTCATCACCTCGAATGCTCCTCCCAGGCAGGTCCGAGAGAACCCGCTCCCAAGAGCTAGGAACCCAGGGACCACCGAAAGGGAAGTCTCGAGGCAGATGTCGGAGCCGAGCTCACCAAGGCCGAGGCTCCAAGGGGAAGAGCGGGCTCGGACAAGGGTCCGATGCCACTCACCCCTCGGAGGAGACCATGGAAGCCCGACCACCGAATCCCTCTAAGGAAGAGGAGATAAGAGTAGAGGCTGAAGGAACAGAAGGGGTATCCGTCCTCCAGCCGTAGCAGTAACCATGCCCGAAGACTCCAACTCCAAGCTCTGGGGTAGAGTTGAAGGAGGAACTGTAACGGGTGTGGACCAACAGTCGCCTGCTGAGACGGACTGTGTAACATTTGGGCCAGTACCTGTGACTTGAGTAATCTACTGACCACTCTCTAGGTCATGATCTGACAACCTGGATGACCTTGAAGATCGGCTCGATGGCTCCGTTCCGATAGAAGAGGTGAAGCCGCAGCCGAAAGTATCGGCTCCAAGGAAGGAGACCTCGACCTCTTCCTGGAATGGGCCATCGGAGCCGATACTACAGATCCTGTCGGCGCCGACTTCGAGCCGACAGAACGTTCGATGTATCGGCCCCACCCGGAGCCGATACAGCCACCAAAGTAACGGTGTCGGAGCCGATCGGAGCCGACACCGATGCCTGTGCCACATGGGTGTCAGAACCGATCGGAGCCGACATCGTGGACAATACAGATTCGCACCGATAGCCATCGGTGCCGAAGCTTTGTCAAGCTAGAATCGGCTCCAGCCGAGCCGATCTCGACTCAGTACGCAGTCGGAGCCGAGGCCGCAGGCTTAGATACAGAAGCCTGGGCCTTGGCAGGTTTTGTTGATTTAGGTGGAGCCGACTTAGCCGGAGAGCCCTCCGGCTTAAGAAGGCCCCTAAGAATCAACTTATTACGTCTCCTGCAGGACTCTCTGGCTGAAGGAGTGACAAATAGCACAAGAGTCCTGCAGGTGAAGAGGGCCCAGACAATACAGGCAAGAAGTGTGACCGTCTGTCAGAGACATCTTCTGACAGCACGAGTCACACTTCTTAAAACCTGAGACCCTCTCCTTAGACATGGTGCCGAAAACACAACACACAGACACACCAGTCAAAATTAAATTAAACAAAATACCAAGAGGTATTCTATAAAAAACCAACACACACACCCTAACAGGGGGGGGATGGGATAGGGAAAATTGACTAACAAAAAATTAAAAGAGATAGGGAATTTCTGTCAGAAAGGGCAGAAAAATAAATTTAAACTATCAATAAATTAGTTTTAGACTAAAAGGGGCTTGAAAAATCACAAATGTGAACAACTTACCAGGAGCTGGTAAAAAGAAGACCTCCTAAGCGAAGCGGCAAACGAGATCTGGGTACTTACCGCCTTGCATCATGGGATATGGGGCTGCCTCGAGCTGGTAAAAGGAGTTCTCGAGCTAAAGCAAGTGCCGAGTCGGAGCCGAGGATCGGCTCCGAACCCAACAAGCAAGAATGAAGGCGAGATTGACAACTTAACATTGGTATAGTTTTAACAGAATCTAGAACAGATAATGCTATTAAAAAAGGAATTGGTGCATATAAAATACTGCATGATGACTAAGAATCAATCAGAGGCGGCTGAAAAGGAACACATACATGCATACAAATATTCCATGCATGGGCATTAATGCCCCTGTACCTTGCCAATATACCAAAACACTTGTTCACAAGTATCCAGGCTGTTCTTAAAAACATCTAAACTAGTACATATTTTAATGTAAATTTGGCAGTCTGTTCCATCCATCAGCTACCCTGCCAGAGAACCAATTAGTACACCTCTCATTCTTACACAATCTTCTACATAGGTTGTCTGATTCTCTAGTACTTTTTGTTAACCCCAAACATTCCCAGAGGTAGGTGGCACTAAATGCCCTATAAACCTGAATAAGCTGTCCTCTTGGGTATCTGTAAGAGACACTGTACAAGTTCAGATATTTTAGTCTTTTATAAAATACTTTCACATTCATGGATACCCTTGGTATACGTGATACTGTTGGTATATTTCAGTTGTA